>NW_027261227.1:0-20516 GCF_043641665.1 Enoplosus armatus | reverse complement strand
CTGTCAGAGCTGATTAGTTGACCAGAAAGGCTGACAAGTTCAGCAACGCATTAACTGAGTATCAAAAACACCGACACTAAGGCCAATGCATGTTTGCGCGCGCACACACCCACACACACACACACACACACACACACACACACACACACAATTGCATCCAGCATTTTGTCTGATTTGTATGTGTGTGTGTGTGTGTGTGTGTGTGTGTGTGTGTTTGACTACAAAGAGGATTCAGTGGAAACAATGTAGCGTTATGAGTAACTGATGCTTAATGAGTGTGGTTGTACCTTCACTGCAACAAGCTGCGGACACACACATGCACGCACATACACACAGACACACACGTACACACAAAGTAGACACAGCAGGCAAACTTGCATAGGTTCAGCTATCTGCCATGTGTGTGTTTACCTGCTGCAGAATGACCATGGCTCTGGTTCCTGTCCTTATGACTGGACATCGGCAGTCACCTGTAGACCCTGAGAAAGACAGAGAGAATGACAAAGGTAATATTATTTATTGTCTGTTCCTACAGTAGGTAAGGCTATTATATAGAGCACATTTCATTAAAAGTAAACATGGTGTGCTTCACATTAAAATACATACAGCAACAAGTAACATGTACAAAGAATATTTTTAAAATAATAATAATAAAACAATAACATAGGAAAATAAAAAAAGTAGGGATGACCAGTCTTCACTGTGCAGGTTAGCTCCAGTTGTGCATAAAGGGAGCAAAACATGCACACATAAACGGTGTGTTCGGGTGTTGTTTTACCTATAAACATGATCAAAGGAGCAGCTGACACATAAAAACTGTGCTTGTTAAAATTCTGTTGGGTTTTAGCTCTATTAGAGTAAATGACACAGCAGAGTCTGCTAATAGGATCCATATAAACTGCTGTAGGTAACACACACACACAGTTGTGTTTCCATCACTTCAGACTCATCACATTGACTTACATTAATTTCCTGGAAACTTACCATAACCATAACCACTACTTGCCTAAAGCTAAACCAAGTCTTCAAACTAAAATATTATGATTTACATGATAGAGAGTAAGGCTATGTTAACAGATTTATGTCCCCACAAAGTGAGTAATACAATTACATGAACACGCACATGCACACACACACACACACACACATACACGCTGGAAGACACAGTGAGAGACTGGGTAAGTTAAAACAGCTACAGAGGCAGAAGTTGTTTCTAGTTGTAAAATATTGATTCAAGGACCTCTTGTCTAATTTCCTCTTTTCTGCTTTGCATTGAATATCCAGCTCCAATTAAGAGAGACACTTTATAGGTCAAACTGATTAGACATGACCTGTGACTGACTCCGCCTCACTGACTGTGTCACATGACACTTTACAAACCTAATTACCTCTTTTTGTTGTTGTAGTATACTGGTGTGTGTGCGTGTGTGTGTGGGTATTAGCCCTAGTAAATTATTCAGCCTCCCTTAATGAAGCTTTAGTTTGATCCTTTGACTTTTTGACACATGGCAGCCGTAACACCTCAAACTCAATTTTCAAGTGGTTATCGGGCTTCTCTTTGAAAAATGAGTCAGAGTTACACCTGAGGTTAAAAATAGAGTCAGGGTTTAAAGTTAAAATCTTCCCTTAGATCCAGTCTCTATACTATCACATTTCATCTGTCATGTTCTGCAGTGTATAGGAGTTCAGCATATGGCAGAAGTAAGATACAACTACTGTTATCTGACTTTGTAGTTGCATTAATCAATATTTGTATATGAGTGAATGTTCTGTGACAGGAAGTTTAGCGACTGTTTTATTCTATGAACCAAAATGTATTTGCCGCACTAGTTTAAAAGGAATATTGAGTGCATATAAGGTTGTTTTTTGATTGTTTCTTTTGTTTTCTAAAGATTTGTGTCTGATACAGGAGGTGGCGGTATGCAGTTTTTACGATGGTTTGCAATCCACCAGTAAACACTAAGAAGAAGAAGTATGTGTTACTTCTGCTAGCTTTACTTCGACCTTTTGGGAAATGCATTTATGCACTTCCTTGCTGTGAGAAGACTGATACCACCATATAAAGGTGAAGTGGCTAACTTAGCTTAGCACAAAATCCACCTACCAGCATCTGTAAAACTCACTCATTAACACTTTGTATCTTGTTTGTTTAGTCTGTACAAAAAATGACGTTAGAGTGGGCTATGTGCCGGACAACTTCATTTTTTCGAACCAGTTGCCAGACAACCAGGGGAAACTCCAGCACGTTACTGGTCCTGACCCAGAAATAGTCTGGAGACTGCTGTGTCAACGTTATTTTGTTTATAAATACATGTTTGTTATTGTCACAGTGATGACAAAGGTCCCCTAACCGTACCCAAATAGTAATTTTAACCCAAACCATGATGTTTCCCGAAAACTAACCAAGTTGTTTTTGTGCCTAAATGTAACCAAACCTTAACCATAGTGTTCACATCATAAATATTCAGTTCTCAACAGTGATTGTTTGTGGTTTTGGAAGGCACAGACAAATGATGTCATCCTGCTGAGAGGGGCGTCGAATCAAAAAACGTTTCTACAAGTCATTCTAGAGAGCATGAAAACAAATGGCATGTTTTTCGTTTGATTTGGACGACTTAATGGCAGGGAGTTATGCTGTTGCCATGTCTGGGAAGTGTGGTTCCTGTCCATTATACAATGCAACCCAGAGTTAGACCCACTACACAAGCTGGATAAGAGAGGGTACAGCTACTCTTTAAATATTACTCAAGTAGAAAAAAGGTAAAAAGACTTGAACTACTTCAAAAGAATGGTGGCTCTGGAAAGAAGCCATTGTTTTTTGATTCTTAGAGATTGACACACAAAACCTTCTCTTGATGTTTAGATGTTTTCTCTTGAAAAATCACAAAAGTGAACAATGATTAGTTTGGAATCACTATCAATAACTGCAGTCAACTGAGTCCTCAGTACTGTGGCAAACCTGTGTGTACATGAGAATTTACCGCAGTGAATTATTCACACTCTCATTATCCAGCTTTATTTGGATCAGTTGATCTTTGACACGTGGCAGCAGCGACAGCTGTCTTTCAGAGGGAGAACTGACTCTTTGAAAGCAAAACTCTGAATAACTAAATCCCCTGGGGGGGTTTCACCTGGCTGGAAACCTTTCTAAAGGTTTCTTATTAAGACAGATGCTGGAACTACACAACCACCACACCAATGGCAGTCCTAATGTTTAAATGTCAGGTGGCATCCAAATAACACATACAAAAAAATATGTTTCTCCTATGTTTGATTTGGTGCACTGTCACACACCAGTCACCATAAAAACTGTCTTAATGTCACAAAACAGACATTTAACGGCTGTTATCCGTCCAACATGCTGATCTACACTTAAAATGATGTGGAACAACTTTCAAAAATCTTTGTGTCTAAAGACATACACTCCATATGTGTTTGTTGAAAAAAATCACCTGTAACAAGAAGCTATGAGATCATGTGTAAAGTGCAGTTTTTTTGTGTGTTCCTCTTTAATTTATTGCCGATCATCTTAATTTTCAGAAGAGCCATGCAGACAAGTGTCAGCCGGTTTGTGGGAGCCGTCCTCATGCTCCACAGCAGCTGCATTCAGAGCACAGCTAACCAACAACAGCTTGAAACCTCACACACTTTCTCTGTGTCTCTCTCCCTGACCTTTGTTGACTCTCCAGTGAAGGAAGTGTCATAAAAATGGTACAATAATAAAAACCGGAAATAATTACTAGCACATGCACACAAACACATATATAATGCAAACACATGAAATTAAACACAAGCATGCCTCTTTCTCTCTCTCTCTCTCTCTCTCTCTTTCACACATACACACACACACACACACACACACACACACACACTCCCTATCAATATTTCAGCATCTAATTACCCCAGCAGAGGTCTGGGACAAAGGTTGTGTGCAGCCATGGCCTGTGTTTGTGTGCGTGTGTGTTGTCTAAACATATCAGATTTTATACCTGTAGATTAAGACACATTAGCAAAAGGTGAGCAAAACAGCGAAAGTTCCACTCCATTATGTTCACCAGCTGGTCTCTAACTGTGTCTGTCTGCTGTTTAGTGTACAGTGGCTTTTTAGCTATTTCACTGAAAACAGCTGCCTGCCGCTGCCGAAAATGTCATTATGAGAGCTGTGAGAGTGAACCAAAACAGTAAAGTTGTGGGCCTAATAGATAAACAATGAGCTGACATTGTTTTCACATTGTCATTTCATATATTGTAAAATATCGATTATAGCCGCTTTAACTATGGAAATAATTGTCTCTCCAGGAAGGCATTCATAGTGCTGCATTTGTACAAACGTACAAAAGGGACAGAAACAGAAACATGGAATGAAAAAAAAAAGCTTCAGTGAACACATCTGAGAGTGTGCCTTGTAGAGTTCAAATGCCCCCCACACCAAATCTAACTCCTGCCCACCCTTTACTGCCTACTGATGGGCCTGAGGGAAACACCACCAACCCCCCACTGGGAGAGGCAGACTAGCGGAGTAAAACCCTCTAATGGGACGGCTGTGGACTAACATCGAACCCAAAGGCAATTGATTATGGGTAAATTTCTGGGGCAACCCAAATGGAAAGTGATAGGTGAAGGGCTTTTACAAAGGAGCTTGAATTTTCCAATGAAAGATGTAGTTTGGTGTTGTTTTTGTGTTTGTGGAATATCTGCAAATAGAATTAAGTTAATGCGGATGACGTTGTAAGAGTCGAAACCTTTATGCATTGTATTTTGAGAAGTCACAACAGCAGTCAGCTCAATGAGAAAAATCACATGACAAACCCAGTTCTCTGAGTTGCCAGAAATGTTTATACAGAGTTGATTAAGACCAAAACAGAGATAAAAGAAAAGTGAATATTAGACTTACATTGGACAAACACAACTTCATTGCATTGTTTCTCTGTCTGCTGGATGTATAAAAACCCAACTGTCTGCTAAAACATTCACACATTTTTAAAGTGATAATATCAGATGTTGTGTTCAGTTTGTCTCAATGCCCCAAACAGGCCAGACAAATCAATTAATTCAGTTTTAATTAATTGATGTTGCCGTGTTCGCAGCCAGAATTTGCTCACATCAGCAGATGTGTTGAAATATGAATGTTGACCTGACCTCAGCTACACCCAGTTCAGAAATTGATATCATAATGTATACATCAAGATAAGAGTATAAAAGCTTTGTGAGTACCCAGGGAGGGACCAGGAGTCAAACCCAACCTGCTGCACAGTCGGCTCAAATTCAGTGGCTGTAAATAAAGTCAGACTTTCTTTAGGAATTTACTTTTTTCAGTGTTTCAGAACAACACGTTTGCTACATAGTGTGCTGATTGAAAGAAAGACGTAAAGGTACAGTTCAACAAATGTATATGGAAGATAAAGCAAGTTTAAAATGAGTGCAGTTGAGGAAAACATCTGATACCAAACTACGATGTTTCCCTAACCAAGTTGTTTTTGTGCCTAAGCCTAACCAAATCTTCATACGAGATCAGAAAACGTTTGATTTATTTTTATTTTACTTTTTCTTGTTGGTAGTGCCTGCAGATCAGATACAGAGTATATCTCCTTTTGGTAAAAGAAAAGAAGAGCCAATCAACTACATCTATAAAGATTTTCAGTCTTCAGCTCATTGGAAAAGTAGAATAAGATCTGATTAGTTCTAGATAACCAGTTAACTAATTCTGCTGTCCTGTCCAATCAGAAACTCCATTCATGTGTGCTGATTATTACATTATGTTTTTTTAAATTCAGCTTTTAAATTTATAGATGACTAGTTCCCAACCTATTTGCTTGTGAACCATTGGAGATGACGCGATTTGTCTATGAGTTGTGAGTACTTCAAACAAACAAAAATGTTCCCCTCACAAATTGTTTCATGTCAATTGTTAAAGTTTCGAGGAGGTAAAACTCAAACATCAAATCAAAATATTTCAAGCTAAAAAATAAATTGTGTAGTCGTAGTTGTGTAGTTGTGTAGCAGAAATGTTTTTTCTTCTTCTGTCCTATATTGTTAATCACTTCACAACCCCTTATATTAATTGACCCTCATTTGAAAACCACAGTTCTACAGTGTATAATAATTACGTTACTTGTAGTGTACTTTGTTATTAGTCACAAACAGGTAGCCGTTGATTCATGAATTATTAGCATTGCAGAATATGATACCCATTGAAAAAGTCATAATCTTAAAGCTACAGACTGATGACAGTGCTCAACAAACAAACCTGGTTTTAATTTAAACAGGTGTTTACATTATTTAGAAAGACATCTTTCGCAATGATGGAAACTTCTGCTACTAACAATGCTGCAACTACTGTTCGATAAAATGTTGAATCACTAACAGTAAACAGTTCCAGGTGTGTTGTGTCTATGTTTCCAGAGAAATATGTAACTTCTTATATTCAACTGCCAAAATCTTAAGAAATAAGAAAGAGGTGTCAGCTGGACCACAGTGCAAAAATACACCATGGCCCTTTAAAACACACACACACACACACACACACACACACACACACACACACACACACACACACACACACACAGTAAGGAGATTATGCATAAAGCCAACATGCCTCTATAAGCCTACTGACTGACTGTTTGTCCTTACCCTTTTGCGTGATCTGACCTCTTCTCGTCCTCTTGTTCTTCTGTCTCTCTCTCTCTGTCCTTCCTTTGTTCCAGTTCTGGTCTTGCTACAGACGTCCTCCTCGGTGGATGGAGGGATGAAGAACAGGAGAAGAGAACGAGACAGTAGGGTCTTTCTTCAGGAATCGAGGTGTAGAGAAACTTATTAATCCTGCAGCAGAAGGAGCTGGAAGGAAAAAAGTGACACCTTCATTTTTATCCTTTCCTCCTACCTCAGAAACGTTTTGCTTTTTATGTATATCTCCAATGCCTCCTTTCTTCTCTTTCTCACTCCTCTTGTGTCAGTATGACTCTCTTTTTTCCTTTCCCTCTCTCTCTCTCTCTCTGCAGATATGTTTCACTCCTTACTTCCAGTGCCGAATTTCTTCTTTGTTTCTTTTCTCTTTCTCTGCTCTCTCTTTCCTGTGAAGGTATACAGAGGTGTACGGAGTGAATGACTCCCTCCTCCTCTTCCCTCCCTCCTTTCTTGTTGGTATTAACAGTGACACGGCAAGCTCCTCATTCACTGCCACTGATCCCTGTTACAGAGAGAGAGAGAGAGAGAGAGAGAGAGAGAGAGAGAGAGAGAGAGAGTCAGTGGGGGGTGATGAGGTACAACACAGAGGAGGTTGTAATTAGACACAAAAGCACACACACACACACACACACACACACACACACAAACAATTTCTTATGTTAACAGCAAAACTACATATGTGCCTGATAAACATACATATAAACATCCAAAGTTGAAAGCAATAATAAATCTGATTGTTGGCAGCTTCACGGCAGCAGAAACATATTAAATAAAGATATTCAGATCCTTTACTTAAATAAAAGTACCGGTACAACAATGTAAACATACTCCAATACACGTAAAAGTCCTTCATTCAAAATACAGTTTCATCAGAAACATTTACTTAAAGAATCACAGTAAAAGTAATTATTCTGCAGTAAAATATTCCCTGTGACTGATAAATTATTCTATATGACATGATTTTTTACTGTTGTAGCTGTTCTAGGTGGAGCTAGTTGTAATTACTTTTTATACAGTAGTAAGTTTAGTCCAACTGTTCAGCCTCTCCACAGAGTCACGTGATAAAATAAATCTGAGAATCAGTTCCTGAGATGATTGGTGGGGCAGCGAAGGTTCGGAACAATAACTATTTTATATATATTTATCATATATTCTTAAGAGAACATCTTCTGAAATGTAGTGAAGTAGAAATATAAAGCAGCCAGTGAACACAGGAGGTCTCAGGTTATTCACAGCAACATTTCCAGTGGAAATGGTACAAGCTCTGTACACACAAAACCTTAGGATCTCCTCAAAAGCTCTTTTTAATCATACTAAGTAAATTGAAAGGAAACAATTTACAAAGAAGAAATCATGCACTCTGGACATGTTAGTGTTAAATGTTATGCCCTGAATTATAATTGTGTTCATTTGTATTATTAACCTCCACCTTTATGTTTTTGGTTATTATTAAAATTCTTTGTGTCACTTTTAAAACTGACCTGCTGTCAGCTGAAGCAGCTCTTGCACTATGTCGGTTTTTGCCAGTAGATGGCAGTAGCTGCTTTGTAATGTCAGTGTCATACAACTGAGTCACAATGGACATGCGGTTCGCTTAGGAGCTGATAATAAAAACAAAATGAATCAAACATCCTCTCCTAATCTTAAATAGCACATCAAGTTTATTAAACTGACAGACATGTTGCACATCCAGAAACAGAATCCCCTGTTCTCAGCACCACTCACTGGTTTGTGTGTTATGCTCCCATTATGCACCACTGGAGCTGATCTGCACACTGAAGACTTATCTTTTTCTACTCCTATGTTATTGTGTCCTTTTCTTGTATTTTATTAATTTATTTATTTTTAATATATTGTTTTTATGTACATGTTATTTTAATGTGAAGCACATCATGTTTACTTTTAATGAAATGTGCTTTACACACACTGGTACACATACACACATTAGCCCTCACCCCTCTCTTTGGGTGTTTGTCACCCAGAAACTGGCCTCCATCCAAACTGTACAGGTGTAGGCAAAGTGTGTGTGACTTAAATCTCTGCTGCCACTGGATCACACACACTCATCTTTTGATTTTTATACGAGGAGAAGAAATATTATGCGGAACATTTTTATTGTCAGTTGGAAGGAGTCCTTTGAAAGTAACCAGTGAATTCGGAACAAGAGAAAATTATAAGTAAACTTGAGAAAATTATGAGATAAATGTTTTTAAATTTACGTCATGTGATGACTAAACATTTGTGGCTCATGTGGAATTTGGTTTGAAAAAGCATTTTTCACAACGTGACAGATTTTCTGAGGATATTCTTCAGAAATGTGCTCCAAATGTCAAGTGGAGGTGGGAAGTTAAAGGCACTGTATGTGGACATGTATCCATATTGAGGAGTACTGGAGTACAGTTGTTGGTAAAATTCTTAATGTTCAGCTTGACACTGAACCTCAGTATTTGCTTCTTGGTTTGCCTGGTCCTTATATTAAAGAAGGCTGTTCACTATTCTTACATTTGCTGCCCGGAAAATATATTGCTCAGATGTTTCGATAACACACCACCTACAATTGTGGGATGGCATAAGCTGATATTTGACCTACTACCAATGGAATATATAACATACAGATTTAAATGTAAAATGGATGAGTTTTTTTAAGACTTGGACATCCTTCTTTAGGTATACTGGTAAAAGACTTACTAACACTGTATAAAAAGGAATGAGATATTACATAATTAAAGTTGACAAACTGACATTTTCAGGTTGTAAGATGTTTATTTGTTGCATCACTGTCAATTGCCATGAGACAGAGCATTTCTTTGTATATACATATTTTCCCATTTATACTAACAACAATATATATATGTGAGTGTGCAATAATTTCTTCGAGTATGTCATGTGTACAAAATATATCATGGATCTAAGTCAGATGCTTAGTTCTTCTGGCCACTGTGTATTGTTGGTAATATTGGAGCTGTTTGTGTTTCATGTGTTGGAAAGTGTAATGAAAATGTTGTTTAAAAAAGGGTGTGGTTAGGCATGTAGTTGTGGTGGTTAAACTCAAGAGCTAGGGAATACATCATGTCAATGAAGGTCCTCACAAGTATCAGAGTACACAAATATGTGTTTGTTTGTGTGCTGATGTCCTCAGGGTCAGCATGAGCCACTGACTGGATCAATCCCTGCTGACGTGCTCAGAGCAGCACAAATCACTAGCTGTTGTACACACACACACACACACACACACACACACACACACACACACACACACACACACACACACCACCCCCAAATATAAAAAACAACTGAAGCAGACTCAACACCCCTCCCTTCCTATTCCATAGCCCATTACATGTATTGATGATTCCACATCCAGTGTTTTTTTCCTCTAATAGCTTTATACACAGCTGACCGGACGGTGATGCCAATGATGCTGGTGTACTCTGTAACACAATGTCCAGAACAGGCTCTGCAATCCATGGAAATATGGACCGCTGCTCTGGCTGTTCTTTCCAGCATCGATTCTCTCGCCGTTTCAGCATCAGCACTCTGCTCTCCTGGTGAATCTCTTTCTTTCTCTGCCTCTGTTCTCCGAGGGATGACAGTGGATCTGCTTGTGTGTTGCTCACCTGCTCGTTCCAGTATCAGCCTCTTAGTCTGCGGGGGTTCAGGTCACTGAAGGTCTTTGTCATAACCAGGAAGTAGGGGTGTGAGGGAAGGATGAGGCCCTGGGTTCGCTCCAACAGGTCCAGATCAGTCCAGGTAAGACTAGTTTTTCTTATTTGTAATTTAGTCATCAATGAAATAAGTCAGAAATATATAAATCCAAGTACTCATGGTTGTTTTTTAGGGTTTTAGTAATTTAATACTAATGAAAGAGTATAATTAGGAATTCTTTTTCCTTTTTTTCCTTTTATACCAATCAACCGTACCAAATAGTAAGTGTGACATAATATCATAATGGTGGCGTCTGTGTGTGTCAGTGTTTAGACTCATTTTGGGGACACAGTAACTCAAGAACAAAGCTGCTTGACAAAGACAAACAACAAGCAAACAACTAGCTTTTATGCATTTTACAGGTCACAAGAGTTGCATCATTGTTTCATGTCAAGATCAATGATAATGCTTAATGAAGTCAAATTCTTTAACAATAATACTGCACCTTTGCAGGATCTTTTTGGTTTTGTTTGACAGAATAAGTGAAAGAAAACATCACATTTACACCACAGCTTCCCCCTACAGATTCATTAGATTAGATCATCAGATTCTGAATCACTTTGCCACGTAAATATACTCTCTCCTGATTCTGTGAACAGCTGATTAAGGTAAACGGATACAGAGTCCATGTTATATTGTAGGTGCGCTATATGGGGATATGAGGCAGTTCAGGTGCTTGTTGTTCATATGTATATTATGTATAGCTGTGATTGCGTATATGAGTGAACCTCTTTCACAACCAGACAGGACAGGACTGCAGGAAATCTGTCTGACTGACCATTTGTGAAATGAAATATAAGTTCTGTAGTGCAATAAAAAGCCACTACTCTGAAAGATAGTGATCTTTTAAACTAATGAATCAATATGATACCAGAACACACTTGTTTTGTAGGTATATAGTTGGGCTACTTCAGAATTTATAAACAGAACACATTCATAAGATCAGAGTTGATAGGAATAAAGTTAGACGTTCTGGGCTTTTGTGCAGTAAATAATACTTTAAATTAGGTGCTACAGAGCATGTTTTTTTAGGTTTATGATAATGTCTATATGTTAAATAGTGAATAACTCCACAGACAGATCAGCCTCAGCTTCTAGAGATCCAGTGTTTTGCTCAAGGACACTTCAGCAGGGCAGATACACTACTTGTTGATATGAGGGATTGAGCCCTCATATTCCAGTCTGAGGACAGTGTCACTTTGCCAATCAGGGTTTCTGCTTTAATGGTGCTACTAATTGACATTTCACATCTCTTTTTCTGTTTTTCAATATGTGACAGCCTTGGTAATTAGGCCTGCTGTTTAATTACTCTTGTAAGTGTTGGTTGAATTGTCTTTAATACTCTTAATCGTAATCTGGAAGCCAACAAACACAAATGAGGCAGAAGCAGATTTCCTGGTAGGAGGTCTCCACACACTTCTGGGAGCATAATGTCTCTCTCTCTCTCTCTCTCTCTCTCTCTCTCTCTCTCTCTCTCTCTCTCTCTCTCTCTTTCTCTCTCTCTCTCTCTCACACACACACACACACACACACACACACACACACACACACACACACACACACACACTCTCTCTCACACACACACTACTGCATGTCTCCATGAACGAAGTGATTGTACCTTTATGAACATGGTGAGAAGGGTGGGTGTTTCAACCTGAAACAGAAACATGAAACGTATCTATTTGAGAGTTAGTCTGGTCTGGGTGCACATATCAGTATATGTAATAAGCATCTTGAATCTCAATTCAAATTGACAAATGTGCAGTGTTTAATGGAGATTTGTAAGATTTTAATTGTAATATGAAGCTCTTTTGAAACATTACAAAAACAGAGGTTGAACTTGTTGTATTAGACCTATTTCACTGAAATGGAAACAGAATATTATCCAAGCTCTTTATATTAGCCAAAAAAGACAAATGAGAGCGACTGGTGTTTAGGAGGGTGGCCTCTCTTTATAAGCCATCCTTCACCCCAATGTGCTAAATTTCATGACCACAGACAGCTTATTTTCACATTGTTTTCCCATTTCTGTGGCTGTGTCCTTCACATGGGGTGGCCCCTAAAATTGGACTGTCCTGCTCCCTTGTCCTGTTTCTGTGAAACTGTAGCCTTTGGAAAATTTCAAGGCTGGTAGGCTGGTAGGTTTGCCTTCTCTCCAGAGTCTGCAGAGGGTCCTTCACATTGATTTCTCGAGTTCCTGCCCCTAGCCTCACAGAGATAAGTGACTGGTGCATTTCTCTGTCACATTTGGAGGATTTTTGTTGACCTATAATTTGAATCAGAATCAGGCTTACTGGCAAGCAGGTTTACAAGGAATACAAGGAATTTACCTTAGTATTTTGGTGCATAACAATAAACAGAGTAAGATAAAAGAAAAAGAAAAAAAAAACAAGTACTGCAAAAGTCAAGAATCATACATATGAAATAGAAAAGTTTACAGTAAAATGTATCATTAAATTGAGGAGTGTGTCGACTTGAATGAGTCAGCTTCTGAAACTGAAAATGGGCCAATTCAAGGAAGGACTGTTCACAATGTAATAATCATAATTAAAAATTTTTTTTTTTTTATGAATCATGTTTAACTGCCAAAATTTTTGTCTCTTGAAATGAATAGATTTCAGCCACCAGGAGGCGATAATTATATCTTTGGGAAAAGAAAATGACTGTGTTGTTTTCCAGGAAGTGCAATTCAGTGAGATTTTGTCATGAAGATAACTGACGCCCTTTATTGCTGTTTATGTACTCATAAAACTGTCGGGGAAAAGTAAGTCATCCCTCAGTTAGACTAATTGTGACTTAAGTCACAAGCAAGTGTTACGACTTCTGAAACTCAGAAGGCTGATTTCATGAGGGGCACCTGAAGGCTTCACGAGTGAGAGAAAAATACGCGCGTGTGTGCGCGTGCGCGGCCACCGACGCAGCAGCCCTGCCCATAACGTTACCGCTGACGTCCCTCTCCCTCACGCTCTCCTCCCTCTTTCTCTTGTCACTGTGTTTTTCGGGAGGTGGAGAGGGGATCCCGTTTCTTTCGTCTTCACAGAAAACAAATGTTATGTTTCCGGTACACGGGAGACATATCTCCGTGTTCCGCCGATGCTCATCCGACGCCGGCGACTTTTCGTGCACCGCAAAAGCACCGGCAACCAAACCAGATGAGAGGAGTTAAGGGCGGACTGGACTGAGAGGAAGAACCGGAGACTGACTGGGAGGCTGCACATCCGCTGCTTTCTTTAATTACACCGCAATTTGCCATTGATTTATTTCCCAGGGCCCCGTACATCTCTCGGGGTCATACAATGTTGTCTCAGACGGTTCCTGGTTCTGTTTCCGTGACTATTTCTCCGTGAAAGCCACCGTCTTGACGTTTGTCACCCAGAAAAATCATATTAGCTGGCTAACAGGAAAACAGAAACTCCCCCTTTCTTCTCAACTCAGCCCACGGTGGTCGCACAGAGACTACGGCTGTGTTTTCTCTTTTTAACCCTCATCAGCTGCGTCAATGGTTGTGTTATCTTTCCCTTCTCACCCGAAGACGATGCAGCTGAAAGTAAAACGGTGACCATCGGGATTGTTTTATAGCGATCCAGCCAGAGAAAACCATAATGGTACGATAGCGTCTGGGAAGGATTGGGGGAAAGTGAAAAGCTAAGTAGGGGGGTGGGGGGGTTCAGTCTGGGCTGTTTTTCCCCTTCAGATGAGGCTGTGTTGGTACCAGCAACACCAGACAGACATGAGGTGGATGTAGCGAACAGGTTTGTTTTTACGCATCAATTTAAGCTGGATCACTGTCTTGCTGATCCGTGCTGCCTTCACGGACTGTGACAATGAGGATTGTATGAGAAGTGGGGCTGTTTTTTTTCCCGGATACACAGAGCCTGGTGTGACTGACAACCAGGCTAATCTGGGGTGTTTTTTTTTTAACCCAGTGTGAACACAAACCCACTGCTTTATTTTCTCTTGGACGGCGAAGGGCACTCAGGGACGAAAATGTCTTTACGCACGGCACTGCCTGGGAACGAGCGGAACCCTGATCATGTAAGTAGATAATTAAAACACAGGGCGTCTATTTGTCACCGTCAGCAGCAGGAATAGGTTACCATTAGGTTTAATTGTGCTTTTGAAGAAAATGATAATAATAACCCCTCAAGCCTCGAGATTAATCTGCCATGTGCACAGAGCAGCTGCAATCAAGCAAGGCGGCACAGACGCGATAATCTCCCCTAGCTCATTTGGGACGGGTTGCAATTGGACACACAGGCTGGAGACGGAGACCATGGGGAGAGAGATGAGGGGTGGGGGAGGTTTGGGCGCAGAGTCTTGTGTGTTACATTGATTACACAGTCATGCAAAATGCATACATTTAATCAATCAATGAGTTGCCTAAAACAATCTTCCTAGACTTTTACCTCCACCTCTTTCCCCCACCAGTGTCTTCAGTGCGCATGTTTGTCTTCCCCCAGCTGATCAATAATTAATGCATCTGATGCAAGGCCACCCAGCCCTTTCCACACCCATTCTGCCCTCCACTACATCCCTCCCTTTTCTCTGCTTGCCCATCCCTCCTCCATCACCGCACATCCAGCTCTTCACCTTCTCTGTCCTCCTCCACCCCATCTGGTCTATCTGGTTTCCCCTTTAATGAAACGGTGTGAAAGGCAGCCCAGTGGGCAGCACAATATTACTGAATCTGCTGTGTCAGGCTAGCCTGGTTTGTCCTGCTGATGTTTTTCTGTGTCTGTGGCAGCGTCTGGGTTTTGGGGAGACAGGACTTTTGAGGTGAATGGCTTTTTGAAGCATCTTACAGGGTTTGCTTGGTAAAGATGCTTGGATGGATGTGGGCCTCTCTCTAATATCCTTTCACCACATATTACAGAGAATCCCCACCTTTATCTCAAGGGCACCTAGCTTACACCAACCTAGCAGCCTGAAACATCACTCAGTCCTTCAGGATTTGAAGCTCTAACAATGAGCTACTTCCTTTTACAGCTACAGCCAACAGCTGACCAAATACAGACCACTTCCCTCCTATTCTTTAAAGGGTATTTAAAGGGTATGTCATCACTACCCCAGTCTCTGTACGTCTGGTGTTTGGATATTGTGCCAGTGTCTCATGTGATATAAATGACAGCCACCAGTAGTGCTGATTCACAGAATTTAACAGTTAGCTGGTTTCCGTGGTTTTCACATGGACCTTTTACCACAGTGACAGTGTTGATGTCACGTCATATTTTGGGTGGGACACTCTAACCAAAAGGATGACATAAATGGCTGCAGAGTGTGATGTAAATTTTGATTGGCAGCCATGGGAAAATACATGAGATCATACATAAAGATTAGGTCCCTCTGCTCAGGGGCATTTACTGTATGCATGTGGAGCCCTGGCTGTACCCATGTGAGAGATGCTGCCACCTTTCCTTACTAACCTGAGGCGTGATTTTGACTGCGCTCCTGACTCACTGCGGATTGTTACAGTCAGGTGTTTATTGCCTGTAGCCTTTGCCAGGACCCATAAACACTTATAGAGGTGGCAGAATCCAGGAGGTATTCTGATCCTTTTATATTAAACTGTTGTGGATGGTTTGGACAGTTTGTGTCAGGCCACACCCAAATGTACGACTCCAGAAAGTGACGCTGCATTTAGATAGGGCCTTTTATTCCAACAGTAATCAGAATAAAGAGGCTCAGTCATGCCACCAGGAAATTCTCTTTCCAGTTACTTCAAATGTTCACAATATTTATTCATATTATGAGGAGGCTCTCTTCTCCTGTTTAGTATCTGCAGGAGTGATTAAACTCCTAATTTCTCCCAAACACAACAGAGCAGTAAACCAATAATTGTGTCTATTAAATGCTTGATGCAGTTTCAGTTTGCTTGTGGCTGAGTGCTGGTATTGTGTTTGACAGAACTCTTCTTTCTGAAAGAGGATAACTGAATGATCACTTTATTTAGCAATCTTGTAAACACTTGAAGGAATAATCGTATGTTTTGTGGTCTTCACTATTACATCAGTAATCATTTTTTTCTCTTCACAGAACTGAACTGGTCATATTTATTCACCTTATTATGGTGTAACATGTAATGGTAATATATAATGTAGTGACCAAGCAGATAGTGGAGGGAATAAACTATTTGGCTGTGAGCTGGACAGCAGAATGATTGCTGTGCTCACTCAGTCACAAGCCACTCTTGTTAGCAACCTCACCATGACAACAACAGGGGGTCCTCCATACCCCCATTATCCCTCCCACCACACCCTTCCTCACCCTTCCTCACCCACCCATGTCCATTTCAACAAACACACATGCACATGTCATTTGCCCTCACACAGACAGTCTTCTAGCCATGCATGCACACACACAGTAGCTCTGTTCACTCTGTCTATATACAACATGCAAGTGCTGGAACAAATGATCAGTACGTTCTCCTGCAATATGTTTATCAAAACACTGGCTGTTGTTGCTGTGTGCACTCAGACTCTATATGCACTTTCGTAGTGGAAGCTGTAATGTAATTAAGATGCTCACAACTGATTGAGCTATTTTGATCCAATAAACCATCTCACTACTCTCTCTGGCTTCAAACAAGACTGAGGTCTGACGTTATTCCTTCACTTAGCTTAAGAGCTATTGCATGAACGTCTTGACAAGAAACAAGCAAATGTCATGAATAGATGCTGATACAGCAACAGTGACCTAAATATCTTAAGAATATCACCTAAGAACAGTTTCCGAAACTGTTATATTTGAGAATTTACTGTTTTTTACTTTCCTGGTATGTAAAATTTAGTAAATTGTTTTTGTGATTTTGAGCTTGCTGTTGAATGTGGTGTTAGTACAATAGTGCTTGAGAACTGTAGAGGTCCGAAGAAAGACAAAATAGAAATGGTACATACACAGCACTTAATATAAATGTTTTGGATGCATGTGTGTTTCAGGGCATATAGTGACATGTCCACATGTACACACTAATGTGTGTTTGGCATGTAACACAAAGTGAATGTAGTGCTTTTTCACTTTGTTTCATAACCTCCTACAGAGCAGAGACCATCATAAACACACCGTTTCACAACTCAACATGAAATATTTGTCCTCCCGTGGCTTCGTCCTCTTCTGAGATCATTATCACCACGTTGACTTATAATTCAATCATGGCACTGGTGACATGTCAGTCTGCATGTTTGTGATCTCTGTTCCCTCCGTTACCCCTCTTCTGTTGCTCAGTCTTTCTCCTCTCATTTCACATCTATTCCTCGTGTTACCCCACTTTATTTCTGACTCCATGAAGTCCTCTGGATCCAAAGTCACAGAAACTAGACTTAAAGGCAGACATCACTTCCACTCCGGGCAGCATCCATGTCCTCCATCCTTCTCCTCCTTACACCCCAAGTAAAAAATGTTCTAGTTGCTTTTTGTCCCATAATTTGTAATTTTTGTATAATTATTGTATCCTCTTGTGCTAGATTTGAAAATACATGACAATGAAAATGTACAAATTATGTAGGCTTTCCAGACGACTTGCATCAGAAAATTACCATTTGTAAAAATGTGCAATGCCATCATCCTCACCAGAAACCCAGCGCCAACCCAACGTTGTGAAAGTGTTCTATCCTGTTGGTTTATGAAACTTCACCTTACAAGAACACATTTGTGTAACTGCAAGTTAATTTCTCAAGTGTAACCATTGTGACTTAGTTAACATCTTGTACTTAAGAAGTTACATTGCTTGTATCCAAGTAAGATTTTTGCAGTGTGCTGGTCATGGATATTGTGATTCTCTAAGTACCTCGTTCATATCTTACATTGTGTCTTTCCCTTTAGATCTTTGACATCTTGATACATTTTGGTTGATACAATTTAAATTACTCTTGTTTATCTCTTGTTTCCTATTTTCCACACAGACAACTTTATCTAACCTGCTTAATCTGCACCTATTAAAGGCTGGCAAGTGTTTGCATTTAAACTTTTCTCAGTCTGTTGTGTTGGTTAACTGTCAAAGATCATCAAATACGTGTGTATCTTGTATTTTAGTTGTTTTGTATTTCTATACGTAGGGGATGCAATGTTTTGTGTGTTTTAAAGTGAGGAGTTTTTGTCACTTCTCTAAAGTTATAATGTTGTATAGCACTTTTTTTACGGTTATACTAGTAGACTCCAGTTTAGGTAGTAGTGAACCATCTGATGGTGAAGCTTCAAGTTCAGAGCTGGAATATGAGTGAAGGTCCCTAGAAGTATAATAAGCAGGTATGCAAGTCTGTGCTTTTTGTTGCTGTACTGTGGGAATGGACAAACTATTTTGCTTGGGGCTAGTGGGTAATGAGGTTTTATCTGTGTGTGAGAGAGTGAAAGCGAGAGGGAAAAGGAAGTCACATAGTAGGTGTGGGTGAGTGCTTGTGCGCACATGTACAGCTGTGTGTACTTACGAAAAAGCTAGCATGTCTTTCTGTGTGCCACCTCGGGGCAGAGCAGGGCTTTTGTGTTCCCCGTACAAGCGAAAGATTCATGAGCTTGCTGTCCTGACTTGTTACCCAAAAGCTGGCACCCACCTCTAATGCCCCCGATGGCATTCGTATTACCTAGAAACACACCAGATACAGTCATAAACAGCTCCAGGCTTTTAATCATCTGGTCCACTGAGGCCAACTGAACCATGCATGATTGATATAAAATTAGGCGGGTTGATATTAGATGACCTATATTGGCCATAATGCCTCGCTGACGTGTGCTGCTTTGTACGCTCGCCAGCTTAACCCAACGGAAATGTGTTTTGAGTTGCGGGTGCAACAGTAGCTCAAAGGTCAGAAAAGTGGGCCAGTAACGGGGAAATTTCCGGCTTAAATCCCTGGAGAGGTGATTGAGTTACCATCTGTTTAGCCTTAACAGCTACTACCAAGGTGCCCGTGAGCAAGTTGCTGTGCTCCCAGTGGCCCCGGTGACACTTAAGTGGTCAGCAGTAGCAACCTGTGGTAGCAATGAGCAGATTCAGCTGTGAAAGTATAAAAGCGTGAATGTAAAGCAGGGCAGTGCTGGGAAAAGAGCTTAAGAGATTTAGCAGACCTTCCTGTAAATGGCTTTCTCAAGAGCACAGCAGTTGCAGGTTTTTAAGGGAAATTTAAGTATTTACTTTCCCCGCTTAGATTAGTATTACTTGCTTAAGTACCCTCTCTCTCTGTTGTGTTTTTGCATTGCGCCTTCCAAATCGCTTTTCCATCACTAGGTGTGTCCACTGTGGCATCTTCTTCCTCGGAGAGTAGGTAGATGAGCTATGAGTTTCTGTAGGTGGAGCTCCTTTCGTCATTTGTGCACACTTTCACTGATTACGCTACAGTAAGTACCTAGTTCTTTATTCCAAATAATATTTATTACTAACTTTGGGAACGTTAAACGCATTACTGTTCATCAGAGGACATTTTGTTTAGAGCAGTGAGAGTAGTGAAGTGGGTATATGGGTTGAATGTTGTTAAATCAGTTACGGATGAGTAGCAGACTTTTAACAGACATTTATGAAAATATTATTGACAAAATCTTTACATCAAGGAATACTAATTCCTTAAGGTACACTATGTAGTATGATGGGAATTTTGACAATCTAAATAAATATAATTATTGTGGATTGACAGATCTGCCCTCTGATCTTACATAATGTAAAGCAAGGCCGTTTTCTATAAGCAGGTATTATGTTATTCTATTTAAGAGACCGATGCTGAACAGGTGGTGTTTTGTGGAGATCAGGCTACCGTGTGAAGAATGACACTGTTCACAGAGACTCTGTTAACTGACAAACATGTACACCAACACACACACAGACCCCTGCAGACAAACGTATTATCGCAGAGATACACACAATTACAAAAACAAACCGGCAGACAGCATAAAGGACATTCAGAAGCTCACAGTCCGAGCACACAGTTGTCTGTTGTGTTCATCGTGGAATCATCGCTCTTCTGTTGTCGAGCTCTCAGACGTCAGCTTACTGTCCTCAGTGTCTCTCCTCAGGCCTGAGCTGCTGCAGTTTAACCCATGCATACGCTATCTGCTCTTCCTGTTCTCTTAAGTGTGTTTGCATCTGTAGTGAGAGTATCTTGTCAGCTCTGCAGCTCTATCTCATGTATGCGTGTGTGAAGTGGCAG
>NW_027261226.1:0-21359 GCF_043641665.1 Enoplosus armatus | reverse complement strand
GGTCTCTCTGGACAGCTCAACTGTGGGCATCATGGATTATAGGGTTAATCAGGGGGTCAATGAATGATGCAGGAAAGGCTTGGGTGGATATTCCAACATACTGCAATATACAGTAACTTGTCCCTGATCATCGGGGTTGGGAGGAGTGAAGTATCTAGGGGTCTTGATGATGACTGAGGGTAGAGTAGACAAAGTTGTAAAATAACATTTCTAGTATCTCTGACATAATTATCATGGAAATTAAAGTAATTCTGATAGATTTAAAATGCTGCTTTTGCTCTTTATTGTAAACTCAGTCCCTTTGTTCATATCAGGATCCTGTAGGAATGTAAACCATATTTTTCCAGTAAGCTGATTGATCAATAGTCAGTCTGTTGACAGGTTTTGATCTGATCCTCTGAAGTTAATGTGCTCAGGAGGAGGTTAGCTGGGAAGCATAGGTTACCATGGTGATCTACCTCAATTAAATGTGAGCCAGCTTCGTGATACCGGAAAACCTGAGTTAAGGCCAAAGATAGCAAGCTAACTCACAAATATCACTAGAGATACAGGTCCCTGGTGGATGCTTAAGTTACAGCTAGTGGCCTGCATTGTGTTCGATGTAGCATTGTGGCAGTAAAACAAATAAGGACATACTCTATCAAAGCATATTCTCAGCAGAGAACTACCTGAGCCAGAGATGCCGCTGTGCTCAGCCGGCTGGTCAGTGACACCTGAGTTGGCCGTCTGGGGGATGGCGGTGGTCCCCTCAGCTGCCATGGCACCATCGCTGCCTGTTGAGCCCACGCTGGCCACACTGCCGGCCAGTGACACCCCGTCAACTTGACCAGCCTCCAGGTCTTGGGGTACCTCCTCACCTGCCGGATAATCAGTCTCCAACACACCTGAAAAAACAACACAAACAACCTTACAATCAAGATTCAGAGTTGATAGAATAGAAAATAAATGATGCAGTCATGACGAAGACAAAGAAACACAACACACACAAATAAACAATGTGACCACTTAGCCTACCTGGCACACTGGCAATGCAGACGACGTGGGTGTTGCAGGCGTAGAAGCTGTCGAGTAGGTCAGAGGGCTGACTGGCGTCCAGCACCATAACCTTGGTGGAGGAGTGGGTGTTGGTGCACACCCACACCCTACTGGACACCTCGTCCTGAAGGACCAGCTCCTTCTCCTGCTCCCCTTTCTCCTGATCCTGACAGACAACACAAAATCAGCCAACAGTCACGACAGAATTTAAACCAAAGTTGAGTGAAATATCAGTTTACACATTATAATAATATAATTTTTATAATAATAAAAAAAACCTGACAGGATAACCACAGCCTCTTCCTTACATTACTTACTCTTACCTTACTCTCTTGCTCCAACTGGTCCAGGCTACTCTGAGATCCCTTCGTCTGCTTAGTGAGCTCTGACGTGGGTAATGTCCTCCCCCCAGACAGGTTGACCCCTGCACCACACCACAGCTGGGGAACAGAGAGAGAAATTGGTGTAAATACTTAATTTTCTTCAGAATTTAAGGAAAAGTTCATAAAAGCAGATAGCCTGCTGCTTCTATTCAAGTGTTATCTAGTTGTTGACTTATGTACCTTCATAGAAGCATCTTTCTGATCCAGAGGTCTCAAGTATACTGGTACGGGTAAGTTCATTTTGTTCTCCACCTGTCCACCATTTGCCACCTGTTGAGGTACAACCAGCACATGCAAAAGACACAGGCTTTTAAAACAGATTTAGCGATAGGGTTTACATAAGTTTGATTTCAGTGTGTTTCCGACAATGCTTAATGTGCTGGTTTGTGTGTTTTGTTACACTACACTCAAATTGGACAATTTAAGTGTACATTTTCTTTTACAGGTACTAGGTTAAAACAAAATTAACTGTCCCTTTCTTACACACCCATGGGTACATTGCAAACAGGAAGTGCTAACTGCTAATTCAGTATACTTTTAAAAAGGTGCCAATTTACCAAAACGTAAACAAATATATACAAGGTTCAAGTTATAGCCCATAGCGTAACTCACTGACTCCATGGCAACATTGAACTTCCTGAACTGTAGTTCTTTGAAATCCCCTGGTCTAAGTGGAGTTTTAAATATTTGACATTTTGTCACATAAACATGAACACAGAGCTCATATAGGCACAGAAGACAAAATGACGGCTACGTTCATGAGTAAATCAAAAAATATTCTGCATTCAGTCCCCGAGAGTGCACAACTTCACCTAAACATTTACAATTTTCATTTTCACATTATGTGGACAATTCAAATAAATGTTAACTGAACCAAAAAATTGTCAGTCTTGAACATTACATCGGTAATCTAATGAAAAAACAGCCATACCTCCTCCCACATGAATCCTATTCAAACTTTCACTTCCCACCTTGTATTTGCTGGGCAGGCTCCAGCCATGTGCAGTGACTCGCCCATCCTCCTTCTGCATGTGGGCTTTGACCTGTCTGTACTGGGCTCTCTTCTGCTCTTTACGCGACGGCGAACTGCACTGATCCTTTCTACAAGGAGAGCAAAGGGAGTGAAATGTTATCAGCTAATTATTAAAAGGTAATCATTGAATTTCCCACTTATTTCTAAGGTTTTTGGATTTGTGTCAATTTTGGATTCACATTTTGAGCCTTTTTCATGTCCCTCAACATGATAAAGTACACCAAACTCACAGTCACTTGACTTCATTACTCACTCTTCATTGAGGAAGTCGAAAGTCTTGGACTTCTCTGTGGGGAACTGGGAGAAGGTGCTACTCCTCTTCACCAGACTGCCCGGGGCGTTATATTTCATGTTGGACTGCGACTCCACCTTCTTTATAGAGGGGCCACTGGAGGAGGAGCTAAACAGTCTGCTGAAGCTGCAGGTGGCGAAGTTACAGAAAACCAAGAGGGAAACAGAGCAGACAGGAGCGCAGGGAAAAAGCAAGGTAGGGGGTCACCAACCAACCAGACAACCAAGGAACTACCACCAACATTTACTGTACAGTGACGAAAAGCATGCCGGGAGTTGAGCACTTCCTATCAAATTTTAACTGGGTATTTGAACATCAATATTGTCAAAGTACTAACAAAATTGTGTCTTTAGCACCAAATGTCAACAGTATCTTAAGTATCAAGTTAGATAGTTTTACACTTTTACAAGATAGTCTTGTACTGAGGTGTAAGAAAACACAATAACCCCCAGGCAAATCTCTGTCAAAAGTAGCATATATCCCTGTATAAATTATGCATCATTTAAATTAGCATGTGTAAACAAAAGTTTGAATAAACAGATAAAAACATCACAGTTCAAAAAAAGCATTCAAATCATACTGTCCTGTAAAATACTTTCCATGCAGAAAAGATGGGGGAAACCTTGTTACAATATTAACATATTTCATTCAAATCCTAGCAGACTGAACACTGATGAGTCTCCATTGATTTCCCACCACTGACTGTTCGTGCTAAAACTGAAATCAAATAACATATAAGCTACTAGCTTAGGGCTTAATTTTGTTCATTATTTTGTTGATGCCCACTCAAATAAGCCTGATAAAACAAAGATAACACACAAAACTTGTTAAAGAATATAATAAAAAAGCATACTGATCTGCAGGTACAAGCTGACTTAAGACAGAACATGTACATGTATTTAGGCTGTACAGGGAACTCCGTTCCTCTTTAGCTTCTTATGAGCAGACAGAGTGGGAAAACAACAAAAAAGGCACACAGCAGGCAGGAGACAGGAAAGCCCGGGGGCACAAGGAGAGTCATGTCTGAACAGTTCATGATAACAACAACTGATGACTGCACAAAGAGAAAATATCATGGAGAAAAGACACATCAAAGTTGGATCCATTTTGAAATGGAGGAGCAGTTCTGTGTCAATGGAGGGAAAGAGAGAGGTTTGGCTAGGAGAAGGTTTATTATAAACCATCTTTACCTAATGCTGCCAATTCAATAGCACATCCCGGAAAAGATGAGGAAAAAAAACGTGTTTGAATATTTGAGAGAAAATGTCACAGGAGTTAACTCGGAATATGTGCGCTGACCTCAATAGGCCGTCGAAACTAAAGCCCAGACAAAGGTAGTTTTCAAAAAAAGAAATTTGGGAGGACTTACAACTGCCAGATGCTGGATTTCTTTTTTTCTGTGAGTGTTGGATTTTCTCTCGAGGCCCTAAAGAAGAGGACAAGATGATATCATGTTACCTGTCAGTTTGAAGACACAAGTGCAGGTTGAGGATGTCCTGCTGCTTCTTACATTTTAAAGGCAAAATCGGTTAAGTTCTTTTGTTGATATGTCATTACTGTATTCTTCTGTTTGGTTGGTGAAACACTAAGACGTTATCGTGGGTGGGAGGTGGTCTCCATGCTCTTTTACTGAAAAATGTTCAGTATTTTTGACAGCAGCAATACCTAATAGCTAACTTCAATTCAGAAAAGATTATAGTTATGGTTAAGTTATGGATTTCAGCTTTAAGACAGAAAAACAGCAGACATTATTCTCACAGAACAATTAGACACTGGGATTAAGTTTGTATGTGGTAAATATTATGAGTTAGAAAGACTTTGGCAGTGTGAGGTCATTTTCAATAATAACCACCAATTTGTACACATGTGAAAATTTGCCGTCCTTTGTTCTGTACCTGATCATCTCTGTCCACCGCACAGCTTCCTGCAGCTCCATCAGTCTCTCTTTGTACTGGTTCCTTTCCATCAGCACTCTGGCCATTTCCACTCTGGTGAAGCGCTTCCTCTGGGTGGAAGGTACGTCGCTCTGCGGTAGATTAAACCCACATGACGACACAGAAATACATTTATTATTGACAGATACAGGACAAACATACTGCATATGTATATTACATATATGTCTGTAATCTTAAACACTGTTGGGCAAAAAACTCACATCTTCTTCATCTTTAGTTTTATGTTTCACTTCCTCCACCTCTAGTCGCACTCTGGAAAAGACAGTTTATTACACATCCAAGATATACAGAAAATAAATGTAATAAAATCATTTTGCTATGTCCAGTTGTTATTTTACAATTTACAAGCACAGTGGTGGTAAACTGGTAAGTGCTACCTGCTGTGACTGTTGACTTACTTTTTGAGTTCCTCCTCCAGCTCCCTGTTCTTGTCCTCCAGCTTGGTCTTGGCCAGCAGCACGGCCTCCAGCTCTCCCTGCACCATCTCCTTCTCACAGGTCAACTCGTCCACCTTCAATATCAAGTCTTTATTCACCACATTCAGAGCATTCCTGGAAAGACGGTAACAAGGACATCTCAGCAAACTAATAAAATACTGTTGGCACATTTTAACTAGGACAAAGGGTTAAGAGGTAGCACATTTCAAATATCAAAGTACATTAAGTTTTGAACTTACTTTGTCTCAAGCAGTTGTGAATTCTCCTGAATGAGGTTTTCAACTTCCCGGCCCATTCCTGAACAGAATTGACGATGAAATTAGAATCTTTTTACATAAAAAAACAATTTGACAACAGGCTGCAGCAGTGTCTACATAAACACTACAGATTAAGATGCACCACTGTGGATTATTCTTACTAAAGTAAAATCCAACAAGGAACTACATAGGATGTGAAATATCTCTCTAGTGAGATATTTGTTACTGTAGGTTTCACAGTACAAGAAACTAGCACAACACACAAAACGCACAGCACGTCACATGACTGACAGGAGAAGGATGGATAGAGTGGGTGGGCTCTTACCAATCAAACTAAGGTCTGAGAAAACCATGCAATCCAAGTCAGGCGGAAAGAACAAGGCAGAGAGAGAGAGAAATGCGGATATAGTTTGAGACAGTGGAATGACCAAAATGATGAAGGAGCCAGAGCTAAACGTGTAGCTGTTGACTCCACAAGCAAAAGATGCTGTTGGGTCTCTAAAGCTAGTTAGATGTGACAATCGCAGCAGTACAGAGAAGGAAAACAGGAAAATACGAGGGCAAAAAAGGAATAATTCAAGCTGTAAAAAGAACAGTTAGGCCAACAAAGGAAGCATTGAACTCCATCATTCATGCACCAAACTTTGTCAAAAGTTGTCAAAAGTCAATTGTTATCCAACATAATGAAGAACAAGCTGTGAGCTGCAAGGATGGCGGATATGGCAGAAAATGACTAATGAGTGGAGGTCAAAGGGACATAACAGAATAATGTTTAGCTAAGGAAAGGTTTGAGGTCATACACACCAGAGTACTCCACTGGGATTATGGACAAAAGCCAGAGGATGAGATACGGGAGAGAGAGAGGTGATGTTAACATGGGTAGATGGCTAACACTGCGTATAACAGCTGGACCAAAGCAAGTGGTGTAGCAGTGCAGCAGACAGCAGGGAGTTACAATGAATTCAAAACTAGTATTATCAGAAGAACAACAGCTGCTAGCCAAATATAGTAGCAGAGTTACAGTAAAACAGATTTCTGGCCATTTTGAAAAAGCAGCGATTACAGATATAAGAAATATTCAGGGTCAATATGCAGTTCATTTGTATGTAAAACATTTCACTGATACAACAAGATAAACAGTTGTAGGGTTAGTTGTCTGATGTCATGTAATCTTTTCAACAAACTTTGCCAAAGAACAACAAGTAGGTATTATTTTCTATATCAGGACACCTAAAAGTGACTTATAAAGTATTATTGTACCATGGCCACTTACAAAATAAAAAAAAGATAGGCTGCTTAAAAATTGTATCTCTGAAATATCTTAAGTGCCATTGCCAATCACATTTTACCTCTGAGAGGGGGCTATCTTTTATTGATAACGTAGAGATGATTTCCACCAGGTAGAAATCCTTAGGGATGCTAACAATAACAGAAAGTGGGTATTGTTTGTGGCTTTATTAGTGGCCATAAGTTGCATTCTGTGTTTGTTTGGCTAATTTTTTTGCTTGTTAATTTGTTTGTGTTTTTAGGACAGAGGATGTAAGTCCTTAAGATGTCTCAATAGGCCTGTATAATTTTAATAGACACCCATCTACCAGCCAATTACAAACGAGTATTTTCCATGGCCATAGTATAATTGTCACAAATAACATTTAAATGCTTAATCTTCTCACAACATGCTAAACATTGGAAACATGAGCTTTTACAGAACCCATTATGTGTTGTAAATCCTCAAGTACCAGAGAAAGACACGGGTCAGTAGGTTTTTTTCACTCAAACATCATTGAGTCAATTCATAACTGAATCAAGACATTTCATACACACTACTCCAACACAATGCAGATGAAATATATTCAGAGGATCTGACATGATTGCAGCTACATTATTCTATTTCAGTGCTGTATTGTTCCAGTGAAGTTTTTACTCACCCAGCAGGTCGGCCCCTTCATCCACATCCCCTATGAGCCCAGTGCCGGCAGACGACAGCTCTTCAAACAGAGAGTCCGTATTGCGGTCAAATGCCATGTTCTCAATTCCTTTAGTAGGAGTACTAAAAGAGCAATAACAAGAGGGGGTTGATGTTTTGCTACCTGGTGAAACTTTGTTTTAAAGTGACCTCTGCATGTTCTCTGTACTACCTGCTGGGCTTGTATCCAATGAGATCCATGTCCAACTCAGGGGTGGACTCAATGATGTCCTGCACATCTGAGTTCTCCTCATTTTCAGGCAAACCTGCGTGAGACACAGCACATGCCAGAATACCAAAGAGAAGGAAGGGTATTGTATGTGAGTGACTGGGACATTTACAGATTAAAGTCACACCTCAACAGCATAAATGCTGTATGCCAAACCCTTGTGTCATGTACTGTATATAACTGTATATGAAAAAAGAGAAACGCAGTCAGATCACCAGGACTAATGGATGACTAATTGATGAGATTCTGTAACTAGTGCTGTTTCATGATGTTTGACCTTACCCACTGATATGGATCTGGTCCCCGGTGCAGCCTGCACCTCCGTGCTCTTACTGTTCCCATCTTCCCTCTCCACGTCCGAGGCCGTGGTAGACATTGGTGTGGCCGACTTGGAGCCGGTGAAGTCCGACAGCTCATCCTGTAATGAAAAGCAATATTTACACAAAGCCATTCAAAGTCAAGGGTCAAAATGACTAGTAGACCTTCAAAGAACCAGTGCCAATATGAAAAAAGGGAAAAACGTACAGAACACATAAGGACCACAAAGAACACAACAGCATAACAACACAGTTTACGATCTAACAGGTTAACATGGTTGGACAGGTTGAAAGTGCTAATCACAAGCTAGAGGTCACTACATTCACTACACATGCAGTATAATAGAAGACACAAGAGTCAAAAACATCAGGAAATCTAAAGAAATACTATGAATTAACATTAAAAAGAAAGAACCTTGAAACACTAAACAAAGTTGTGGATGCAGCAGCACGGATTTGCGGGGGGGCTTCACACAACATCAATTGAAATTAAATATGGCCACAATGGGAGCTGCAACTCTACCGCTGGTACACAACACGCAACACACAAACCCACACACGATTCGAAAACTAAAAGCTGAACAGAGACTAAAAGTATAAATCTACTGGACATCAGATCTGAAATCACACAACTACAGCATTAAAAGACAGAATGCTACTTAAATGTATGATGCTATGTTATTGTATAATGAGTGATCAGACATGTTACTGTTAAGGTAAAGAAGATCTGCATGAATGAAACAAAAATACAAAGAAGCATGTGAAATATAAAACTCATGCATTTTAACTGAAAAACGAATTAGAGGCCAGATGCAACCACGCTGTCAGTGATTTTAAAAGATGAATAATTTACCAATTCCATCCTTCACACAGCTGACTGTTGTGTGCACATAGATTTTGAAAGACCCCAATGTAGCCTTCGCACAGGACATGGTTGCATGTAGCACAATCTAGCACAGGTGGTCTGTGAAGTGATGGTCTATAAAATGCACAAAGTGAGAGGCGGCGCTTTTGAAAAGATGAAACAGCATAGTGGAGGAGACTACTGAAGCCCACACACACGCAAACACAAACACTGTGCTGTCCACAGCCAATGCAGGCGTGCTGCTGCTGCCGCCACCGGCACTTCTGCCAGCCGCCACTCATCCAACTACCTTGCAGTCGTCTGCCAGTGAATTCCCCCAAGAAGAGTCCTGCGCACTCTTACCCTCCCTTTCCTTTGGGGGGTCGACAAAGTCCAACTGCTTTGGGAGGGGAAGAGTAAGAATGAAGCTCACTTGTGCAGAAGCAGCAGAAATGCATACACCCCAAAGTGTGCATGTCTGTGAAGTGGATGGAAAAGTATTATCGTATGTGACAAGGTATGTATATGCAGGTAAGCAGGTGGGTGTGGGTGTGGGTGTGGGTGTGGGTGTGTGTGTGTGTGTGTGTGTGTGTGTGTGTGTGTGTGTGTGTGTGTGTGTGTGTGTGTGCTTTATTGCTTGCAGTCTCAACTAGACAGTCTACACTATGAGCTAGCCCCAACAGATTAATCTGTAATCTGGTTTTTGTTCATCATTTTCTGTATATAAAATAAATAAAATAGTATAAAATAGTGACTAAAGCTAACAATTGTAGAAACAATAAGTTAATCGATTAGTCGATCAACAGGAAAAATAATCTGCAATTATTTTGATAATCAGTTAATAGTTTCAGTCATTTTTCAAGCAAAAAGGTTCTCAATTGTGGAGATTTGCTGCTTTTCTTTGTCTTGTGTGATACTGAAGACATCTGATGAGGTCATTTTGGTCTGTAAGAAATTGTGATGTATTCTTCACTATTTTCTGACAGTTATCATTATTTGCTGCCCTAACCAAATTGCTCAAAATCTAAGCATTTGTAAACTTGCAGCCAAGTCATCTATTTTTATTTATTGATTTTCACTTAATAAAGAAGTAAAAGTATTGCTCCCCTGACCTGAGCTCCCCTTTAAGTGACACTGCTTTGTAAAAGTCCCTTTGAATGAAGCAAAAAGAAATGATTTAGAAAATGTAATTATGCCAGTTTTAAAGGCAATGGGATGGTCTTGCTTATATGACTCATATTGTGGATGGAGATTAGATCATGGCTGGCATGCGGGCATATTCACGTTATTAACCTGTCGTTCCTTTTCACTTGAAACGCCTCCTACACCAATAAATAAATATGACATCTCTGCTTAAATCTAAGAGCCTGTGTGCATATCAAAGCCGCTCGTGTTCAAAAGGCCATGGCTAAACAATAACCATCCTGTAGCACTGATTACATAAGAGCCAATCACATTCCAGCTAGCCCCTTTCTCCCTCAGTGACTGGCTGCGAGCCATACAGCGGCATCACTCCCATCATGCATCGCGCCACAGAGCTGATGTCCCAGTTTTAACAAAAACGCAGAAGTGGGATGAATTAACATTGTCACCCTCCAGGTCCTAACTGCCACAGATAACCCACACACCAAACACATTTAGAGTACCAGTCACTGTTTCACAGAAACCAGCTTCATTTTAGTTGAGAGAACATAACGACGAATATAATGTCTATGTTAGAAGAATGTCTTGTGTTGTCAGTAGTATTTAAAAGCAGTTTAACATGATTTGAATCACACATCACATGATGAAGCTCAATATTATGATTAGCATCAAATAGAAAACTGCTGCTATTTATTCATGTGATACATTTAATGATCTCCTCTGACTGCTGCACCAGGGGAACAGACACGTCTGCATATTCATCAATGGCCAAAGAGGAGGATGTCTGAAAACAGAGACAGCCTTGTCAGATGCCTACTAAAATTTGCCTACACGCCCAAGTCTTATCAAAGGCTCTCTATTTTTAAATTGAGCCAAAGCCAAAACTCCTCTATCTTCTAGCACTGGCAGGAGGGCTGGAAACACGGCCAGGAAATGGGATTAAAGCAATCATATCATTCTGAATATTTTATGCATTTTTTTATGTTTGTATGCTGTTGACACTCAATTTGATCAAACAGCTAACAGAGTAGATAACAGACAGTATTTAATATTCAGGTATCAAATAATTTCAAGCAAGTGAAAAAAATGTTGTGGACTGAGTAATGATGGCATCACGCTACACGTTATTCTTTAATCATTTAAGATTATCATAATTCAGACTGGACAACCAGAATTAAACATGTCACCATTTACACAACTGACACTGAGGAAAATAATGAGGACACAGTCAAAATAATCCTGTCTGGGTTTTTGTGTCTGGACTTCAAAGACATGGCATTATTTGTCTTTTACTATGCTACACTGCATGTCTGATGCTCATTTTCATTCCAAACTGCCCACGTCAGTATAAGGCTGATATCATGTAGTCTGAACCAGACATGAGTTTATTCTTTGAAGGAAAATCACCCTGGAATAACTAACTGTGATAAAAGCTCACACGGAGGTGTCATTCACAAACCTACCTTCAGACTGGTGTTGGAGCGTGGTTGTGATGGGTCGGTGAACCTCCAGCCCTCTGTGCCCAGTGTCTCTGCCCTGGCCTGGGGGTCCGGGGTTAGCAGAGACACCCCACCAGATGATGGGAAGATCCCCAAAGAAAGAGGCCGCTCTCTCCTGGAGTCACAAGAAAAAAAGTTTTTTGTCAGAGGCACAATTCACAAATCTTGTCTCAGTTGAGCCCTTGTTAACCACTAAGTGTTTGCTTAGTTCTTGATTTTTGGTTGAAGTTAATACAATAGCAGAGCTGAAAAACAGCAAAATGCTTCTTGATAAATAATTGTGAAACCACAAAGATCAGACCTACTATAAGTTCACATAAAGTTGTTCACAGGTTTGTCCATAGGTTTGTCCATAGTGTTATATGCCTTAGTAAGATAGAGTTCTTCCACGTGTTTCTTATGCAGCATTCATGTCACGTAATTACGGTTTTCCGACTTGTAAATAGCGTTCCTGTCAACATCCAACATCCAATTAATTACAACTGGGAAATTCAGATTTTTGTAGAAGCTCTGATATGTCTGTCTAAGCACTTATTAATATGAAAGTGTCTGAAAACTATACAAAATATGGACAAATATGCTTCACATCAACAAAAGTCTGTCAATCAATGTAATTAAATCCAAATTTAAAGGATATGGTGTTATGTTGTCAATAGAAACGTATCTGTTGTGGTCTTACCTGACTCGGCCAGCCATGCTCGACTCTGAAGTCTCACTAATCTGCTGCATTTTGATCCTCTCTACGTGCTCCATATAATTATGAATCATCTGCAGAAATCAAACCAAAGACCCAGTAGTAGTCATGAATGTTGTCAATGATTACAACTCGACAACATTTCTGTCTTTCCTTCCTTCCTCTCCCTCTTACCTCTGTGTGTCGCTGATGGAGGGAGTTGTATTCCTTCTTGAGATCCAATTCACGTTCTTCTAACCTGCCAACTGAAACAGATTACAACACAAGCTCAGTTTAAGGTAGTCAAATTACAAGGTGCAAGACAAAGATCATATAAGATCAATGAAAAGAATAAAAACAAAAACCAGGCGTAAAAATCCCAAATCTTGCAAGCAGGGTCTGGACCACAAAATTCTTACCAATAAAACAATACCTATGTAGCAACTATATGTGTATATGAGATATACATTAAAGGAATAGCTTGAAATTTTTCAAAATACGCTTATTTGCTTTCTTGTCAAGAGTTAAATCAGACGATGTCATGACTCTCATGTCTATACAGTAAATATGATATGCTGGTTAGCTTAGTTTAGCATAAAGACTGGAAACAGGTTGAAACAGCTAGCCTGACTCTTTCCAGGTAATAAAGTCTATCTACTTGCACCTCTAAAGCTCAGTAAGTAATGTTCTAGTCTATTTCTTTCCCGGGAGCAGTAACCGAGGTCCAGCACATAAGATCTCGTAAAACAGCAAATCATCATTTTCATATTTTGATTTCTGTGGATTAAACAAACGGGACATAACATTTATATGTCAAAAAGTGACTAACCAGCTGCTGGCGGTAGCTTCATATTTACTGTACAGATATGAGTAGTATCAATCTTCTCAACCCTCCACCAGAAAGCAAATTTCCCAAAATGTCACACTAGTCCTTTAACTTTTAGACCTTAATTGTACGTCACTGTAGTACAACCCTGCACATACAAAAGAGTGAACATATCCCACTTGCATAATTTTGCTCTACCGGGCAGGCACTGTGACTATGCAGGCAGGGTAATCTCAATCAAATGTTGGGCCAATTTATGAAGTGACAAAAACACCTAATCCCCTATTACCGCGTCAGGTCGAGCCTGAGGTACACAGACAGCTACATATACAGTATGAAGCCTGGATACTATCAATTACAGCAGCTAAAGCTTCTGCATGTTGTGTGATGATGTCTCGCCTACGTGCGTACTTTGACATCACCGCGGAATTTCATTTTGCTATCATGAGTCATCAAATTCACGGAGACACGTAATGAAGTGAAGTGAGACAGGCTACACACAGGGGAGACAGCTGAAGTAATCCCTCCTGCGTGTTCATATTAGTGATGCGCACATTCAACAAATCACTGTGAGGAAAGGCTGAACGTGCAGCTGAACATTAAGGCAATGATACTGATTGATTTCATTATTTATTTACCTAAAAAGCTGTTTAAAAACTGACATAACTATATCTTTATTTCTGTTATATCCACTAACAGGATATGTAATACAAAACAACAAGATAGAAATGCCAACTGTATCATTTCCCTGATCTGTGTGGCAGCTGCTTGACAACCCATTAAGGTCCATTTAATACAATGTCATAAATCTGCTGGGAAGCCAAGAGGGTGAGATGTGTGTCTGTGTATAAATCTTCATCATCAGATTGTTGGATGCCTTTTGCTTGACCAATGCAGTATAACGTGCTGTACAAATATTAACCAATGATAGAGAATTTATTTAACCAGGAAAGGGCCTCACTGAGATTACAAATCTCAGTCTGTTGGTACAGATGAACGAATGGTACTTAGAGTTTCAAATGTCCCTAATGGGAGTGCAGAACAGCAACAAATAAAATACACAACCAAAAACAAAACAAAATAAATTATTGGTCTCTTCAATGTCAGGCGAGTGAAAATAAAGACAAGACAAAAGCAGGAGAATGGCTTAAAAAATCTAAGCTACACTGTCGTTGCCTACTAACTGGGGTCACAGTAGCTGTGGACTCTGTCCTAGAAGCCTCAATCTGCTCAGGTGCTGCAACATACAGTGATGAATGAATGATTTACTATTCACTGGGAGTGGCAGAGGGTTGACTGAACCAAGGGAGCGTGTACACTAAAACCAAACAGGGCTGATACTTGATTATGACTGATAATGTAACGAAATTACAAAATGATTTACATTTAATTTTCAAGAATAAACCAAACACTGAGTTTCTTATGTTTGCCTTCTTAAAGCTTCTGCCGAAAGTGAGATATGGAAGAAATTCATGTTGGCATTTTCTTCCCCCTCACAGCTTTGTATGAATGAGGGATTCACTTTAACCAGCTGTGCTGCTTTGCCACGAGATACTGGAGCAGTCATTGTGTGAATCCGCTATTTCCAACAAGACACAAGTTAAGAGCCAATCACTTTCCCTCCATTCCTTAATCCACCAATAAGATGGGTGGTAATGCACTGCCGCATTAGGAGGATGGGTATAACAGAAATCCTATAATCCCATTACTGTTACCCCCACGAAGAGTGTAAGTGTGTGTGCAGGGACAGAAAGCCATGAGAGAGACATCAAACAAGTGAGGAAGATGATACGAAGAGAGTAAAAAATAGCAAAAGCTGAAGGGAGAGGAGAATAGCCTTGTACATGGGAACAGACTAATAAGAAATCATGCTGAGACATAATTTAATTTTCATATCAATGAATGGATGTTTCTCCATAACACAACAGAGAACAGTAACAGTGAGAAGAATTACACAAACGATCAAGTTTTGCAAACGTGTGTGCGTTTGTGCTTACTCTGGTCTGCGTAGTTCTTGATCTTGAGTTCCAGTTGTCGGGAGTGGGACTCCATTCTGTCCACATGGTTCTGCAGGTCCTTCTTATCCTGTTCATGAGTGTCCTCAAACTCAATGAACTTCTACTCAGGAACGCATACACACACGCACGCACACACGCACGCACACACACACGCACACAGAGCTTGATCAGACTCACAGGCACTTGATCCCAAACCCATCAAAACTCATTTGCTATTAATAGTCTGATGCTGTTTAAAGTGACAATTAGAGTTATTTTTTCTCATTTCTTAATATAGTAGTTCTGTTACCATGGTTACCAAGATGCTGTATCTAAACATGAGTGTGCTATTGATGTTACTATGGTAATGAAACCATTAATGCATCAGCTGTTTTTTTTTCTATACTTGTATGAAACACATAACCAGTATTAGTATAATAATGTATTCGGTGTTTTACACAGTTAAACCTGAAATTATTAGAAGAATCGATCAGAAGAGAAAGAAATCAGCTATTATTTTAATAACCAATAAATTGTGTAATTCATTTTTCAAGCAAAATAGTTGAAATATTGCCAAACATTCTGTGAATGCAGCTTCTTACATGAAGTTGTGATCAGCATTTTTTTCACTACTTTGTGACATTTCATAGAATCAGTTCATAGATTTAAAATTATCAGCAGATCAATAATGAAAATAATCAATAGTTGCAACCCTATACACACACACACACAGTGTGTTACATAATAGCACAGACCACGTGTGCCACTGTGGCATAACTTTCCACAACATGTATCAAGGTGATGGATGTAAAAATATTTCTGAATCAGGATTACAGGGACAGGATCGTGACTTATAGGTTCATCTGGAAATTCCGGTTCTTCCCAGTCCCCTTCTAGGCGGACCACTGAGTGGGAGTGTGTGTGTGTGTGTGTGTGTGTGTGTGTGTCAGCGTCCACATCCTGTCCAGCTAAGCAAGCCAAGGCCCTAATGTGGCTGCCCTTCCTCCTCTGGACGCACAAGTCTTACTCTACTTTGATGTATAAAGACAAGTCACAGTCGGCTGGGCAGTCTGTTATTCTGCGCTTCATGACTGAAAAATAAAAAACCAATCTTAAGATTAAATGTATCTTTTGCATCAGAAACATTGTGTTTGCTGCAGACTTGAAGTGGCCACTACAGAGTTTTCATTCAGGCTTGCCCAGTTCAAATGTTGTGTTGAAACAATTAAACGTTAAATGTTGTAGAGATGAAACAATAAACTGATTAGTCACTCGATAGAAAATTAATCAGGAACAATTTTGAAAATCCATTAATAATTTACATAGCCTAATTCTATGGGCAAAAATGCCCAAAATTCACTGGTTTCAGCTTCTTAAATGTGAATATTTGCTGGTTTTCTTTTATGATAGTGAGCTGAATATCATTGTTTTACACTGTCAGTCAGACAAAACAAGACAACTGAAGACGTCACATTGAACTCTGGGAAGTCTCGATGGGCATTTGTGCTATTTTCTGACATTTTGTGGACTAAACAATAAATCAATCACTTGAGAATATAATCTTTGAAAATAAAAGTAATAATTAGTTACAGCTCATAAAAAGCAAAAATACGTTGGAAATCCCATGGTCATAAAGAGCAATGATTGATGGCATAGATGCATCTAACTAAAACGGCAACCACAGTGCAGAAACTGGAGAAGGCTGCAAATTAGTTTTAATGATCTGAACAGCTGGTCAGAAGCCTCAAACTCAAGGATTTCCACACAGTCATCAATATCATAAGTCATTTGCATTGTTTAATGTAATGTCTATGTCTTTAAATTACATTACAGACTAGAGGAAACAAGGTTGTAATAACAACAGAGCAGGCACGATGATGATGATATATATCTGTTTCATGTCTGTGTGAAATCTATAATGAGTTAAAAAGCAATGACTGGTCAATCCAGCCAGTAAAAGGTCTAACAAAAAAAAAAGTCACTACATGTGAAAGCTTGAGCTGTTCTTCTCATCTGGAAGCAGCCTCCTAAAAAGAAATGTGACACCCTTCACTACTCTGGAAATGTGGGGGGGGGTCCGTCTGTGACACTATAATTTGACACTTAAACCAAAAACAAAAGGGAAATAAATGTAAAAATGCAGTGGGGGGACGTTCCCTTCCCGCTAGTTTCTGACAAAGAATCACATGACCTGGAAGTAATGCCTTGCCTCTCCAACAGGCTCCGCGTAACCCTGCTCACTCCTCCTCAGGGGTTTGGACAAAGAGTCTTTCCCAGGACAACCCCGTAAACACCTGTGGATTTCTACCCTACACAATATGTTACTATAACAATGAAGGATACACTAGTATTGTCAGTGCACATGTGCATGAGTGTTTGTGTGGCCGGCTGTCACACTGCTTCAGTGTCACTGTGTGTACGAGAGGTCTACATGTCCTCAGCATACTGGGCTCGTGTCCCTGCTGTCCCGATGCCCTGAGTCAAAGAAGCAAGCTGGGACAGAAGGTCCGAGTCACATCACATCGCCCTTCATACAAGAAGCTCAGTGCCAGGAGGCAGCAGATTCACACATGTAAACCACACACATCAGGCATCACCCACACCAAAACACAACCCTGACACACACACACACACACACACACACACACACACACACACACAATGTCTGATCAGGTAATGAGTGAGATCTTTTGCTACAAAATGCAGCCATTTGGTTGCTGCTTGCTCCACGTCCTAAACTTTGTGTAGCAGCAGATGCTGACTTGATTTCATATTTGTTACTTCAAAAAGGAGGCACTCAAAGTCAGTTTACTTGTCATGAGGAGCACTACCCAGCCTGTGAAAACAGTTACATAACGTCTTCTGTGGCTCTGGAGAAACTTTCTAATACCTGAAAACTATCTATAATTATCTCATTTTGAACAGAAAGACGGTGTCATAAACTGAAGGTATGGTATTTGAAAAAAATGTGGGCATTTACCGGGCATGAAGAGTCTCAAGAGAAAGGCCATCAAATGTAGGATCCAGAGTTTTTGCAGCTTCAACCATACTAAGGGCATCAACTTATACCTTTATTTGTCTTTATGGAAGCACACGACTGAAGTACTGCTTTAAGAGAGAGAAACTGACTTCAAACTATAGTTTATGGTCAGTGGATAAACAGCATGACATCCATTTGCTCTGTCAACCAATTTAACATGCGGTTAAGTGAAAACGGAGGTGAAATGGGCTGATATTTTCATTTCTAGACAGCTTTTGACAGCATGACAACATCATATCTGACCGAGTGAGTTACTGATTGTGTGGGTGACGGTATGGCTAAAGTGCTTTGCTAAGGGGCGACGGGTGGAAATGATGACCTGCTGGCAGTGAAGGGTGTTGGTTTTTTAATTTATGTAACACATGATGTTGCCCCCCAAAATGCTGAGTCACTTCACCTGCTGTGTCTTCAGTCGGGGTCTCACGGGGCTCAGACGTGACTTCACTATCTGATGCAATAGGCGAGCTGACAGATTATAGGTGTGTTTGACAGAGAGAGGTGGTTATGTTTAGCTTGTTAGGACGATGCCTCTGTTGAGGCAGTGAGTAAGAAATCCCATCCTTGGATTAGAGATACAGTGTTATGTCACTGAGCAGACACACAGCTGATACAAAGAGAGGGGCCATTTCAACCTGAGGTTAGCCACGACACTGCCTTGTTTACATGCCCAGTGAGCACCATGGCAGGACGGACTGGATGCTGCCGGGCCACGTGTATAGGTTAATTCACCGCACGGGGATGCTGGAAGGACAAAAACACCGGAGGCAGCCTCCATTCCTCCCCCAAAAGGATGCTGTCGACCATCCCAGTGCCGTCCCCCGTCCCCCCCAGCTCCATTCAACTCACCTCCTCTGCGTGTTTCCTCAGCGCTTTCTCCCGCTCGTACTGGGTGATGAGCTGCTCGTTGTCCTCCTTCAGCAGCTCCAGCTCCACTTCGTGCTCCTGGTTCTCCAAGAACACCGAGTCCAGGTTCTCCAGCACGGCCACGACGAGCGGCATCAGCTCCTTCACCACGTCCTCGTCGTATTTACCGATAAGCCTCTCGAACTCGCGGTAGATGGAGCTGGCCAGGCCCGATACCCGCTCAGACATCATCGCTGATGTCCCCGGGTCGTCCTGGTACACAACTCCGTCTTCCAGCTCCATTTTAGTCCTCTCCCTTTCAGCAAACAGGACCTATGTAGGTTATTCCACGTTAGCCCGCCACTATGAGCACCGTTACCCGCTTAACTGAAAGCAGCGTTTCTTCAAATAAACGTACACATTGAGGACATTACACGGCTGGACTATTACGATGCAAGATAGGCTACGTGGATTTCTTCCTCTTTTTCCCTCACTTGTCCCATGCTGCCTTCAGGTGCTCTTCCAAAGCGTCTACTTCCCAGTTTCACTTAAGGGCCACGGTTTATTAAGTCAGTTTATTTTGTTTTTTTATCTTGTGGGAATAAAAAACACTCATTAAATTCCCATATTTTTGTAATGCTTTGTTCTTAAAGAATCACGAGCTGTTCAGTATTGGTATCAGTATTTTTTTCATCCTGTTGGATGTGGGAATTGCAACATTTCCGGCAGTACATGAAGGCACCATCACAACAGCTGAGTTGTTGACTAGATCACGTGATGACGTCACATCATACTAACAACGTCAGATTATTTGCACAGACACACTGTATTGTAAACACGTCTTACTGAATTATTTTCAAGCTTAATACGAGGGGAAACTACACAATAATAATAAATTCCTGAAAGGAATTTTGTCAGGAAATATAAAAGATTTTCACATTTGTTGAGTGAAAATACATTGAGTAATTCCTTTTGCTTTTTAAGAAATCTTTATTAAATTTTAACAAAGCAAATACACAGTAAAACAGCCACATATAGAAACACACATAAACACATATAACATACAGCAAAAAATTACCAAGCATACAATACAAATTATGAAAAGGTTCTTTCTGTCAATGTCCAGGATGTTCCATGGCAGGATGTGTTTTTTGTCCAGGGTTCTCCTCCTCCCTTTTCCATGTGGGGTCATTTTCATTGACAAACACCTCTAATGGCACTCTGCCACGCCCTCTAATGGACAGACATGTATTACACTTCAAGCCTCAGTTTAGTTTTGGGGTTTTCTTGAAAAGTGTTATTGCGTTACCACTGTCTGTATCACATAATATTTGTAAAAAAAAAACAAAACACAAGACTGTTATATAATGTAGCAAAGTGCAGGAGAAGTCCTGCCAATCACTTCTAAGGGATTGTATTACAACATTGTCTACTGTGTGGACTAGACGGAATAAAATAAATGGAAACTTAACAGCAGTACTGTAGCACAATAGGAAATAGAAAATGCTGTTGGAACAACAGGTACATTATATGTAACCATATAATATAATAACCGTAGTCAAAATGAGTTTCACTTTTAAGCCACATTCAGCCCAGTTTCAACCAACATTACATTTAGTCTTATGTCATTTAGTCATTTATGTCTTTTGATCTGCTAATCACCAGATTCATGATTACTGGGTGACTGCGACACCAGAAATTACCACCTGAGTCAACAAAGCATAGCTAACGATATAATGACCCAAAAAATTCAAAATGCACTGTGAGAGTGAGTTACTATATTCAGCAAGGTAAAATACAGAACAGGTTATAAGATATCTTACAGCAGACAATATATGCATTCAATGCTTGCAAATTAAAAACCAAAAGGCGATATTGCCACTTTATGTCATTTCCATGCATATTGTATCACACACACTGTGATAAAGCAAGATTTGCCTCTACAGTATGTACTGTAGGTCTACAGGCTGTTGACAAAGTCTTCTCCAAAGTTAATCATGTGTCTCAGTGCACTCAGTATCATTATATCAATGTCATCATCTGGGTCAATCTCTGAGTGGTAGTTCTTCACAGGAAAGATGCAGTACAGTGGAATACCCAGCCACATACTTAGATCCTCCATCTAAATTTGAACAATTTGACAGAAATGACAGCAAATGGCTGATCAAAGGAGATGTTTGTGTCAAAAGATTAAAATGTAAAATGAAGTGAATAACAACTCTCTTCAGACTCATAAAATCACCAATAGAAACCTACCTGTTTCTTCAGGTACTTGCTCTTGTACACATTCTTTATGTCTGCTTTGACCTCTGGACAGGCTTCATCAATATGGGTGAGAATAGCCAGTTGGGGAATCCCTGCCAATACAGAGCCGAACCCGAGTCAGTCAAGATAATGTTTGTCAGGTTATTTGGTTCAACTTATGAAATCCAACAATTAACCCAAACCCTTACCCATGTCACTGGCTGCAAGTCTGACATCCCTCATCTTACTCATATGCTCAGAACTCAGTATGTTTGATGTGCAGGCAGAGATGACACAAACCAGAGCATGAACTTGGTCATTTAGAGTAGAGTTTCTGTTGTAGTCC
>NW_027261225.1:0-21730 GCF_043641665.1 Enoplosus armatus | reverse complement strand
CACATAAAAACATTTAACATATGGAAACTATGACATGGCAAGTTACTGTACTAATTACATTCAAACACAACTGGTGAGAATACTTTTGTCTAACTATGGCTACGTGAAAAAGTTCCACCATCCAGCCCGGGAATGGTGGACTCCGCCACTGACAATGCAAACTATTATGTAGAGATGTAATGAATTTGAATACATTTAATGGCTATAACAGAATGAATTCCAGACATAAACAGTATCAGAAATTGGGTTTGATGAAAAGAAAATCTTCAGGATTACAACTTCTAAATTGTCATCCATGTGATTATTATACCTTTCGATATCAATTTCCATACAGACCTTTGGTGTAATCAATATCATACAACATTCCTTTACCCGCTGTCTATCAACTGCAGCAAATAAAGTAGCACACTAACTGGAACAAAATGAACTGGAACAAAATGTTTCCATGGAATTACATGAAAATTACAGCTAGATTTTGGGAAATTGTGGCCCCTAATTTCTGCCTTCTTCCCCACAGGGACAAACTTTTATACAGTTTTAAAATATTCTAAAAAAATAAACTAATTATAGCAAATTATAGTATAAATGTCCTTTTTTACTCAACAGCTGAGTGAGGGGAGAGATTCCCATGCAGATTTGTCATGCTGCTTTGGTTCACCAGTCGGCATCAATACAAGCCCTCTCGACTACCACCACCTTTTAGTTTTCAGTTAGACTAAGGGCATCCCTTAATATAAAACATCTGCAGTTTATTTGCAGCCTGAAAAGGTGGTAGATTCACTTTTGATACTGTACACACCGTAGTTTGTCTGAAGTACAGGGGCTCATCAAGAGATGCAAACAGCCATCATCAATGAATATCATCCACTCGACCCTGAACAATTACTTTGACCAAATACCATCTTTAGAAGGAACCTGAAGCCACGAAATCTCATTTCACTGGTAATTGTCACCCATTCCCCAACAGTGGAGTCACTTAACCCCCAGAAACCTTCTGAATCCCCCCCCCCCCCCCCCCCCCCCCCCCCCCCCCCCCCCCCCCCCCCCCCCCCCTTCTGTCACAGTCTCTTGTCTAATCCTCCCAGCACACCACCTCTTTTGCATTTTGTCAAAATTAATTTATTTTCTACGCAGATCAAACTAATTAGAAGGAAGGCTTGTGGTGAAAATACGTCTTTATTGCTGTCATCATCAATATCACACTCCTTATCTGGGTCACTGCGCACTGATTGGCTGCATGGCTAATGGTGTGGAAATTTCCCATTTTGTTCAGAGCCTTTCATGTTTCAAACGCACGGCCATTGGGGAAACGATGTGCATATTGGAGGGTGTAAACAGTTAACAGGTTTCCTTTTCCCACAAACACCTTGTTCTGGAAAGAAAAGAAAGAGATGCAGAAATAGAAAATAGGCAAGATAAAGGTTAGCTTGTCTTCTGGGGACTGAAGGCTCCATTCAATCACATTTGATAAGACAGCCTTGGGGATTAGTCAAAGGCATTCTCCCTGGGTGGTGAGGAGGCAGCTCTGGGTTCAGGTACTCAACAAAAACACTGTTTGCGGTGCGATAGCGCCGGAGACTGCTTTGAGGCAAAACAGAAGATTATGATTTCTCAACTTATCACACGGAAGGAACCATTTTTGATCAAATGGCAGTGGGCAATTTTGCATTCAAGGTCAGTACATTTGCTTGAAGAAAACAGCAAGGTATTGAATTATATAATGAGCTTCTGTATAGCTTCTCTTTTTGTTTGTATAACCTCTTCCTCACAAATGAGCTCGCCTCCTCATCTTTGCACCAAATAGCAGATGCAGAGAACCCTCAGCCCCCTTTTCCTGTCCTTGTGTTTTCCACAAAGCCACCACAGTCATCAATGAAGTTCAATACCTGCTTTTATCCGAGGCGAGCTGACACAGCTGAATACAGTTCAGGACTATTTCAACGAAATAAGACAAACTCTATCTCCAATGTGGAGAGTGAATCATTTCCTTGTAGTCATGTTTTTAAAAGACACAGATGAGAGTGAGTCAGAGACTGAATACTTGAAGGTGAATGCACTTTTAAAAGCAATTTAGAGATGACGCCTTTTCTGTATATGTTTGGATTGTCGCTCAAATGGCTCGGCTGTGTTGTAGCACTTGATGCTGACAAGCAATACTGGGATTCCGAGAAGCAATCTGCCTGAAAAACACAACAATATATTCGCTTTAAATGCACTCTCAACAGGAACTTTCACGTCACATGCATGGAAGACTGTTCACCGCAGCACTCAGCTGGCATGTATGAGAAGAAAATACATATTTATTTCTCCAAGAAGGAGGATGATTTTTGACGTAGATTGCGGCAATCTTTTGTTAATGTTTTCAAGTACCTTATTTTGCCTCCATGAGCTGCTTCAGCTCCAAATGCTGACCGTGTTGGTGAGCAGGCCAAATCAGCCAAACCACAATAACTACCTACTACATATAGATATAAATATCTTACCCCACCACCCCCACCCTCTGACCTACACTGATCTGCTTGTACTGTGGGTATCTGTTCAACAAAATCCAATTGTCACTGATTACTGTAACTACAGGTTCCTCTTGGGATTGTAATTAGTGATACACACATGTTCAGGTGCGGATGATGGTGTCCAAACCCATACATTAAACTGCTGCCATGTTGGGTGCTTTCATTAAAAAAAGACCTTACTGGACTCATACAAACTGTAGCCCAGTTCTTCTTCTTCTTGCCTTCTGCCAACTTGCCAGATTGCCAGAGTTACATGAGCATTACAGCATGAAACACAGATCAGATGGGGGTAATCTCACATTAATCGGAAGTAATTCTTCACAATAACATTAGAAGAGCAGGCCTCAGCCTTGTTTGCCATGCAACATACAGTAGAGTTACAGTAACTATCGCTGTGAGGAAGAATGACAGGAAAAACAAAGTGTAGGAGAGAGTTTGCCCACCATGAGCTACAACTTGCATCACTTATCCCTTGAGATCCATTCTTCTTCCAGGCAAAATAATGAACAACTGGATCGCTCTTACATTATTATTATTATTATTATAATTATAAATGAGTATAGGTAGGTATTGTGACATGATAACCGATTAATAATCGTACAGTTAGAAACAGCCACTGCTTTCAGTATGCTTCGTAACTTCCTCCTATTCGGGTATTTTTCATATTTTTAGTCAGGAAATGTACTAGTCAATGGACCATTTTGGGTCTTTGAGTGTTATTTTTGTCACCTTATCCAGTATGTGAGAAAACGTGAAACTGCATTAACCTTCAACAGTAATGAAACCTACATAGAAAAAGTCAACTAGACAGTCACTGTGATGGGTTATCTAATTCTAAAGCTATTTGAAAGAAATGTTAATATTGTACTGATATAAATGGAAGCCAATGGCTACAAACCCTTAATGCATTCTGGATAATTGTCAGCGGCAATATCAAGTATACATGATTTGCATTCAATGGGCTAAAATGGGCAGAAACCATGATACAGTCCTTAAACTAATCACACCTGATTTCCTGAAACGTGTGTATGAACCTGCCAGGCTTGTTTAGTAAAACAAAATTAGCTAAACTAAACAGAAAACGCACTTTGTTTGTTGTTATCAGTGGTGCATAAAATAATGGTTGGTACAGAATCACGGAAAGGTCTTAATACTTGATATACTAGATAATGCTAGTGTCTACAGTTCATCACTGTGTGATGTCTACACTAACAAACTATACATACATGCATTAAATGCTATTTGTGAAGCATGGGCCGACCATTACAACAATTAATCCTGTAAATAATGTAACTAAATCTCCTCAGCAAACTCTTGTGAGTGCATAACTTCAGCTCAGTGTTTCTCTCTGTTAATGCAGTTTGTGTGTGTTTATGTTATTAGTTGAAACTTCTTTCCTTTTTGGACTACTGCATCTGCAGTTTGGGAACAGATCATTTAGCCTTCATGATGCCTAGTTGGTTGTCTAACATTGGATGTTTGAAAACGGGGATGAGAACGTACTGACTGTCAGAGCTTACGTGCCTTTTAGTTAAAACGCTTGACCGTGATGGTGTTTACATTTGGTCTACCCTGTGTACATTTCTCAAGCTGATGTTACAGGCTGCGGTTAGAAGTTGATACTGGACACTTGAGACACTCCAAACTAAACCACAAATATGAGCACGCACGCACAGAGAAACCCAGACACACAACACACTGTGTAATTGTAAATCAATAAACAATTAAGGTACCACCATCATAACACGCTGCTTACTGACCTCAAATCCCTCGGCGCTGACTGTGTCTCCATTTTCCCGCCGTTTGTAAGAGGGCAGCTGAAACAATAATGGGATGGCTGTCGTCTAATGTGTGGACGCTCGCCGATGAAGCCTTTAAGTGTGCTGCAATGATAAAGCCTCAATGTCTGAGTTTCTTTTTGTGCGTCATATGACTGTGAGGCTGTTCACATTTCACTGTCCATCTCAAGCAATGTGAACATCTTAACAACATATGGACATATGTTCACATACCTGCGGGCACAAAGTTCTAATTTGCATGTTTCTCACATGATTTAACATTTGTAACAAGGGCCTCGAGGGGGTCTGTTCAAGACACATACTATTTTACTGTTACTCTGTATCCATAGCTGTCCACTCTTTTTATATCAAACAACATGTTCTTTTTTCTCAAGAATGACACGTAATGTGCCTCTGAGCAAGTAAAGCCACTTCATTCACTTGGTTAGCTAGTAGGCTTCGTTAATTAGACAGGACACACTATTCATTTGCTTTTCATTTTGAGGAGCAGGTAGGTGATATTTCATCAGGACCACTGCAGCAAATTATAACCTCATCTGGCACCACATATGAGAGTGCACTTTTCCAGGTGGATTAGCATTGTGCTCATTCTACTGTACGCCCAGCAAGCGGACAGGGGATCACATTCTTGCTGGTGTGACATCTAAAGAAGTACATCATGCTGTGCCTTCGCCGTTTGATCCAGAGGCTGTTTTTTAGCTCGGCCTTTCTCCCTTTGGAGTCCCTGCATGCTGAGGTACTTTCAGGGTAAGTTGGGCCTCTCAGAACCAGCTGATTTGACTGTTATCAAGCTATTGAAGAGGATTTGGCATCACACATGTCAGAACTTGCATGTCAGTCCATTCATATATGTACTGTACATATTTGTGGCACATCACCAACGTGTAGCCATATAGAGGAGAGTGTGCTCCATGGATATAGATGCAAGAACCATGTTGATGGGACATTCTGAGCCTTGATACTGAAAATGTGCAGACGGAAATGAACTGGATTACTTTTGACGCTGAGGAAAATGTCAAAAAGTTGTGATCATGAGGCGAGATCTTCAAGTTAAAGGGTCATTTCTTTGTATAATTTTAAGCAGATTTATGAATGTTTATCTGCGATGGACATAAGAGATACCATCATCACTCCTGTATGATTTTTGAGTTCGGAACTGACCAACTACAATAAAAGAAACACGCGTTGACACGTATCGATTGGGCCATAGAAACAAAAAAACAGATGAAAGGTTGTCCTGCTGCAGTAGACAAACACTAAATCAATACAAGCTTCACAGCTGCTGATCTGTAGTCCGTCCTGACCTCCGACCTGAGAAAAGAGACATGTTTTTATCACTTCTTTCACTTCAGGAGTGGATAGAAGAAGAGCAGATAACAGAACGCACACTGAACACATGCTGTTCGGCTCTCTCAGAGATTTAGATGAAGACGAGATTTTGTCAAATTTACACATCTTTATAAGACAGGACAAAATGGAAAAGGAGATCGTCTGATTGTTTGAAGACATTTTCTTAAGAGAGTCACATTAATACAAAGATCTATCATGGAATACCAGTATTTTATATACTGCAGTTGTTATACCACATTTTTATATTCTGTAACATGTGTACATGATAATATGCCAACTTTGCTTTAAAAAGTGTTCAGTTAGTTCATCCAAGAAAAGAAAAAAAAACAAAAAGAAAAAAGAAAACTTTTAAAACAATATTCAACTCACCATGAAAGAATTACAATACCCTGCAAATGCTCACGGTCTGTGTCATAATGTCTTTAAGCGTTTATCTTTACCACAAGAGAATACACAAAAACTGGATGCTTTGGGTAACTCGTTGGATTTGATCCTGCCTTCCATATAAAATACTTGAAATAACTGAATGCTCATTAATGATTTACATAGTCCCAAGGGGAGCAGAGACAACACTGTGATACTGTGAGAATTCATGTCAAGATAATAAGGAGGAGATGTGAAGAGTTCCACCCCAAAACACTATATATTCAGATACAACATAAAATGAAATCGTTGCCTGAGGTTTATCATTCAGTGTCTGAGAAATCTACACGATCCACTCTGAAAGAATGAACTCAGTTTGTCAAGTGAGCACTTAATTACGGACCATTCTTTAAAAGTAACATCATTTGGTTTTAGTGGGTTTTTTTGGGGGGGTCGTGTTTTCTCTTTCACATTTTGGAACAAAACTCTTCATGTTTTCCACTTTAAATACTGCAATTATCAGAAAATATGGAACGCATAATACCACACAATTAGCTGATCCACTTGAGTGGTTATTATTTTAGATGCACCGTCCATAAATGAACACAAGTATCTACCTGCTTCAGTGGCTCCTCTCCGGTCGGAACAGAAGAGGGTTTTTTTTTTTATCAATGGAGGTGTGAAGCCTCATCACTGCTAAACATGCAAAGGCCACGAGTGCAAGGAAGAGAAGACTGACTGTGAGTCATGTACAGCTGATGAAAAGGAAAGTGTTTTTCTTTTGTTGTTCTAAATGAAATGTGAAGGTAGAAGCCATAGTGTTTCTTTTCTCAGCTTGTGAAGCAACAGGAGTTTTATGGCATTAACCTAAAATGTAATATAACAGACATTTTGAGAAACAACGCTCATTTGCTTTCTTGCCAAGAGTCAGGATGAGATGTCAGATGAGATGATCAATCCTCCACTCTCATGTCTGTACAGTAAATATGAAGTAAATAACTTCCAGCAGTCAGTTAGCTTAGCTTAGCTTAACACAAAACACAAAAATCTGCCTACCAGCACCTTTAAAGCTCACTAACTCACACGTTATAGCTCATTTGTTTAATTCGTACAAGAGTGAAGTGTAAAGTTTTACAGGGCATATGTACAGGACAACCTCATGGCGAAGACTTAACTTGACATTCCTTTTTACACTTTGGTTTACGTCAGCCTACAGATCTAACAAACAGGACATAGAGAGCCGAGGCTAGCTAGCCCGTCACTTCCAAAATATTTACTTTGGCTGTGGTCCAACTCCACAATTACTCAAAATATTACTCATGATGATATTATAATCATTAGAATGTATCTTATTAGTAATACATCAGGGGGGCAATGAACAAATTCATGGGAGAGAAAAAAAGAGATGAAGTGATGTAATGACATCGGCCCACTATTTGTTTGCATTACAGTAATCAGATATTGTGTTCATTATTAATATCCTAATGGCTTCATTTTTGTTTCTGATCATCAGGTTTTAGTTATATGTGGGCCTATTTTTAAAGCATGTTTATTTCTGCCACTACAACCTCCCCTGTGGCTCTTGTAAATTCCATCTGCGCTATGTTTACATCTCCTTTTCAGAGGAGCAAAATAAAATGACAGCTTTGTTCCAAAACTGGCTTTTTTTTGTAGTTATTTGCATTATTTTGAATGCCAATGTGCTTTTGAATAAAGGTTTAACGTGTTAATTAGTGAGCTTCACAGGTGCTGATAGGTGGATTCTGTTACCTTTGGACAAAGCAAGGCCAGCTGTTAAACCCTGTTTCCAGTCGTTATGCTAAGCTAGGCTAACTGGCGGTGGCTTTATATTCAGCTGACAGACATGAGCTCATCTAACTCTCAGCAAGAAAGAAAATAAAGCCATTTCCCAAAATGCCTAACTATTTTTTATAAACTCTTTTCTCAGGCTGTGTAAGCGCGGCACACACCTGCAGGCTCACAAATGATTTATACCTCCAGTTACAAAAATGTTTTCTTTAGAGTGGAAAAGTAGTTTCACACCAAAAAGCCTGAAAATGACAGAGCAGTTTCTCAAAGCGTGTGTATGTGTTTGAGGGGTGTGGCGTAAGATATTATTTATCAACGCATTACTCTTGCCATAAAACGCAAATGAACTGGAAAGTGAGTATGAGGTTTCATCACCTCTTTGGAAACGTGTCGTGTCGATGGCTCCGAGTCGCCCCCCACCACACTCTGCAGAGTCTCTGTGATTCAGCGTCAGCGAGCTTTTCGAACTGTACTCACTGCCATTCACCTTCACCACATAAGACAACTCACCAGCACTGACACGGGTAATTCCCAAGAGACTTCTCCACTAGATTAGGATGAAAACAAATACCATAGCTTTATACTTTAGCCACCCAGATCACAGTCAGGAAAGGAACCAAAATAACACCCAAAAAAATAAGTTAACATAATTTTGACACATAGAATTTTACAATATGTACATTATTTTTAAATTAAAATAGATTTGTCGGTTGTCTGATTGGGTAGGTCCTCTACAGAGCGCTCCTCTTTTTTTTCCAACCATCCAGTGTTATTCCACAGAAGTTCCCATTCGAAGCTCAGTGCCAGCCAATCAGAGTGCAAGTAAGGCTACCATCGTCAAGTCCCTGCCAATAGTTTGTCGGTGACGTCTTCGGACAGGGCCGAGCCCTTAGCAACGCGCATGGCAGACCCTTCAACACCCTGACAAAAAGAAATAAATATAAAATATATGTAATATTTCTATATATATTCATAAAACAAACCCAGGATAGATTTTAACTCTGATGTGTTCTCTCCATAATATAATCAAACTGTGGTCATTTTCCTATTGCCAGTCCACTTCCCTTTTTATCTCCATTTCTGTGTATTTTTGCAGTTTTTTCGAGAAAAAAAAGTCTTCTTCAAACCTGTACATCTTATACGCGAGTAAACAAAATGTAAAAGTGCGTGTTTTTTTGAATACGTTTTATCCACTATATCCAAAAGTGTTGCAGGCACTTAAGTCCTTCCCAAACATTGTAGGTGTTTTTTTTTTCGACAGTGGAGCAGGTTGGTTTGGTTATTCCTGGATTTGTGTGGGTCGGTCTGTCTGTATGTCTCTGTCGATCTGTCTGTCTGGCGAGGAACGTGGGCCACCCCGGGCCGCTGCTAGCCCAGGATGTCCAGGTAGACTGGCGTGGCTTTTCCCATGGCGAACAGGACCTTCTGAATGTCCTTAATGTTCAGTCGCTGCTGCGGTTCCCTCTGCCAGCAGCCCAGCATGATGTCATACACCTCCTTAGGACAAATCCGTGGCCTCTCCAGAACCCGACCCTGGGTTATGCACTCAATAACCTGCAGAGGAGAGAGGGCAGCAGAGTGAGACGGAAGATTTTCACTGACTGATTGCTTTGATTTGTTCATAATGAGAAAGCGGTGACACTGAGCAGGCTGTCCTTTGAGGTTTGAACTAATGAAACTGAGATGAAAGAAATAAGCAGTATGCATTCAGTCTCAAATTTGTCCAATATTAAAGGGGAAACAAGATGTTTTTTTCTGTCCCGCAGCACAAAATAACAATAATACTGCCTATCTGTCTGTTGGATGTTTGAGCTGTTGCTAAAAGCGGGACTGATCATTTCTCTGTTGACTCTAATTAGGCTTACTCATCACTGTTGTGACAATATGACTGAAAAACTGCACAGAAAAAGTGTTCTTTTAGCATTGTTGCTACATAAAATGTCTTTACGCTCCAAACATAGGTGCTGATTCCAGCTCAGATATTATTTTCTTAGTTTTTCAGTTATTAAAGCAGAAGAAAGTAGAATAATTACCAACACAGCTGAGTAAAAAAAGGAAACTCTCCCCGTAAGACATATTATGGTGTCATGCAATTTCATGCTCTTGCAAGCTAGCAGCAACAACAAAACGCTGTCAGAGCAAAGCATTTCATAATCTACTTCTTTCTGAAGCCTAACTTTCTGTAAAGAATCTGTTTCAATGAATATGATTTCACTGTGGTTTATAGTCAACAACAGTAAAAAACAAAAAACCCTGAAACAATACAAAATATTAGAACAAACCGGTGGGAAAGCCCTGTTCTATCGTTCCACCTGTTGCATCTGTTCACCAAGGTTTCTCTATATTGTTGTATTCTGTTTCTTATGTCTTGTCACCAAAGGAGCATCAACTCCTACGAGGACATATGGAGCCTCTTTGCATAAATTCTCAGGTCCCAAACATTACAAACAACCAATAGTAAAGGCTGCGGTGGGTATAACGACAGCACCCGGCTAAACAGATGTGAGCAAATATTCATGTGGTCCTGGGAGGAATCATGAATGACAGAGAATCCAGCTAATTTACAAGAGTACTGGTGTTGTGACCTATGGGAACTCTTTGATAAATCCACAACCTACCAACTGACAAGACAGTACCAACCCACAATATTAGAATTGCATCATCTAACATTATCTACTATTTCCAGCAAGTCATTAAAACATGCCGACATAGGTTTAGGATTGAGGTTAGGATTTAGGATTACCCATAAAATCCAAAGAGGCAGCAAAATGTGAAAATAGCAAAAAAATGCATCCTAATTCATCAGTTTGTGTAATACTCCACTGATTTAGCATTGCAGTCCAGTAGCTGGTTGTTTTTGCAGCAGGACCAGAGATATCATCTTTTTTTTCTCCAACACATTCTTCTTCCTTGTCAAAACCTGGCAGCTGTATTACCCACAATGCAACTCTACAGAGATTTGGGTGTGTTATGCTAGTCGCGCCGAATGTAGCCTCGGGCCACTAGCCTCGGGCCACTAGCCTCAAACACAGTTGAGGAGCGGGCTACAGAGGTCTGTCGAGCTCACTTGTGTCTGACTCCACACCCCCGGATTTTTTTAAATTTCCAAACTTGTACTCTTCGGACCCACAAAAAGGCTTGATACAACTTTCTTCATATATGCAGCAGAACTCCCCAAAACCTGAAAACAAAAATGGTGGAGTTCCACTTTAACGATATCACTTTACCTCCGGTCCTATTTTGTCCCAAGCTGTGTAACATCAGGCAGCAGTTCACTAACCAATATGGCGGCGTGATGAGTGGTGTCGGCTGGATAAACTTGGTGCAACTGTAACTGAAACTGTAAGCTGCATATCAATGTATAACTGGACAGCAGCCATCTGTGAAATTTACTTAAGTTCAATTTTAGGTCCCATTTTATGCTACTTTATACTTCTACCTATTATATTACATTTCAGAGGACACTTTGTTTATTTGACAGCTGAGCCCTGCACACCCACACAGGTGTTCTCCATTACCCTGGCTGATTACACCTCTAGTCAGGTGTAAGTTGAGTGAAGCCATGCTGGGAATATCTGGTGCCACTAAACTCTATAGTACTAATGAGAACGACAACAGGGGCCGTGGTCCCGTCCTAACAGGCCAAACACTCCTACTACTGGTACTTAATCAAGAGTAAATAACACCACTTTTTGTGATAGAAAGAGGGCAGTGAAAGAAAAGTGTGCTTTTGTCACCCCAGCGCTATGATCCCCACCCGTGATCATAGAGATGATAAATGCAGCGCGACTCCAATCCCTCAACTTAACAAGCAACTCGGATGGACAGATGAGCAGCGGGAGTCTCGGGCTGCAGGGGAGGTGTAGCAGGCTGGATGTGGATCAGCTGCTACAAAGAGACCCAGGCAGAACAGTCGCTGCTGAATAGAAAAAGTCCATCCTTGACCTCTGGTAGCAGCAGTATCTCGGCCAAGTGTTATAGTTCCCCCCTTTTCTTTTTTCATCAAGCAACTTCAAAGTTGCTCAAATCCTCTGGTTTCTCACTGCCAGCATCTTGTATATATTCTGTATCAGCTCGTTCCAACTCTTCATTGAAGCTATGTGATGTTTACCCTGAGGGAAATATACAAACCCGAGACCCCATGTTTTTTTTATGGCTGCACCATTCCATCAAATGTCTTGTGCATCATTTTATACACATACCTGACATATTTGATTTGTGAGTTTGAACAATGTTTGGCAGCATGGTAGTTTGTAAAGTCAGGCCCTTTGGTGTGCTGTTGCTTGATGTTTTGTTTTTTTAATAACAGTTTAGGAAAGTGGTGGAGCCTGTAGAGCCCAGTGGAGACTGAGGCCTGTTTGAAACAAGCTCCTACAGTTTCCTGGTGAAAAATTTGTCATTGTCATTGATACCCATTTATAATTGTTGCCATAATGCATCATTGTGTAATGTGTTAGACGAATCTGAATAACTGAATAATAAGTACAATATTCCAATCTAACACTACCTGAAGACAAAATTACATTAGAGAAACAGAGAGTGGAGTTTCACTGTTTTTGGCTATGACATAATACGGCGCTCGTCTCATTACGTTGTCAGAGGGTTTCGTTGGCGTAGTTTAATCAACTGTTTCATTTAGAATGACACAAAAAAACTTTTGCGTCAGACACATAGAAATGTGGAAACGCCAATTGTGTCAAGCCCAAGAACATATTGACATTTCAATTGAAGTGCAATGCATGCCACATGCCAGGTTATTCTTTTGGGTCAATTTAATTTTCTCAATCTGCTCGCTTTACAAGAGTAATCCTAATTGAATTTTATTGATTCAAAGCAGAGCCTCCAATGAAATAACAAACCAATCATGGGTGTTATGTAATGCGGCATCTTGTCTGGTGGCAAAGCGGCATCAATTTATCACCTCGTTGGGCCAGCGTGAGTCTCAGAAAGAGAAAAGAAACATGAGGCAGTGTTCATTTAAATGTGCTATTAGAAAGCTCGTGCTTTCACTTTAGCCCTCGATGCTCCGTGAGGGAAGGCCAATCTATTCACATCCGACTTCTTTTCGCTTTAATAACAACTCATTCAATTAATTACAGTTTTTTATGTGGTTTGAAATAAATATCCTCACTTGCACCACCCATGAGATGTTAAGAAACATAAAAGAAGACTTCAACATTTGCCACCGGATAACCTGGAGCTATAATTTTCCTGCAGCACAGCCTTGGATAATATGCTGTATATGTACTGTATCTCATTGCTTAAGGCTCGGTGTACCTCGTTGTTACCCAGCTGAAACCAAGGCTGCTTCCCATAGGTGAAGATCTCCCACAAGATGACTCCAAAGCTCCAGACGTCACTTTCCGTGGAGAATTTCCTGTACATGATGCTCTCTGGGGGCATCCAGCGAATAGGTAGCATGGTATGTCCTCCAACCTGAGGAGCGGGGAAGAGGAGAAAAAGAGGGGAGAAAAAAGATATTCATTGCAAATGAAATGTTGTACCTGAAACACAGATTAGAAAATCCAGTCATCAACACAACTCCCCGCCGCCTGGGGATTAACTGTCCTTGCATGTAACTGATACGACGAGCTTACCATCTCATGAATGTCTGCTGTGCTGCTGGATGTCGACACTGACGCAATACAGGAAAACGCTGACTTATCTGCCACCTTCTCTGTATGTATTGAATCGCAGGATGTGAAAATTCTTTAGGTTATGCTATTAAACCGCCCCTTTGTTCTTGATGAAAAATAGCAATCTGCAATCCCCTCTCTGCAGAAGTACTGGCTTTAAGCAGAGGATCAGAGTCTCAAAGCATGGGATTGAATGTGTTCTAATCAGTTTTTTTAGATAAATCGCTTTCAACCAAGGGGTTAAGAAAACTGCTGAATGGATGCTCATATGGATCCTCATAGTAAAAAAAAGTTCATGTGGCTGCTAATGTGTGTTTAAATGTAAACCTCCTGCATTCATAAGAAGGTTTGCATGAAGCAAGGTGCCAGCTGAGGCAGGGGAGATATCTGCCTTAAGCTCTTTAATGTCTTCAACCCAGCAGAACATGAAATGAAGTCTCCCTCACTGTAAATCCTCTGAGGCTGGATATTAATCGATTAAACAATCATCCATTAATCATCCTTGCTCTCAGCTTCCATTAGCAGGCATTGTTTCAGAATCTATTTCCCATTCACGTCAGTGGCTGCGCTTTAATCACGGCGGGGACGAGCTGGACAAGACTGATGTGGGAAGGAGCGGCAAAGTATTGTAAGTTTCAGCTCAGAATGCTCGGACAGTATTAATTACAGCTCAGGAGTCAAAGCGCACTATTGACGGATGATGTTATTAACATGCGGCTGTTATTTGACGTGAAGCCTGCTGGAGCCACTGCACTTGTTACAGCATGCTGTGATTGTTGTGTTTGTTTCCATCCTAAGAGGCGTGTTTGAAAGCACAACAGGTTGTCTGGAAAGTTGACGCTAAACCATCAAAATCATTTGCCAAAAAGTCAACGCAAGTTCCACTTACTAATTTTTTCCAGAGCTTTCGACTGTGTAACTGTATAACCATCGTAAGCATACGCAACCACCTGTTATCACGTAGTCTGGCTCCACCCATTGTCGTTCTGGGATAGGGGGTAAAACGCTCTGGCTTGTTTGTATTCATTTAAACCAATCACAATCGTCTTGGCCAGCGCTGAGCCAAGGATGAGGGGGACTTGTTTTGGCGGAACATTTGCACGTGGGGAGGCGAGCCCTGGCATTAAAATGGTTAAATCCCTGCTAAAGAATTGCCATGTAAAATAGTAACTTAAACGACATACTGTATGTAGACTACGTGATTTTACAACGTTTACTGTTAAAACCTGTACCTATACTTTAGCTCTGGAGGAGCTCACTGGACCCATTAAAACCACTGACTTTGAAAACAGTAAGGCACAGTTAGGGAAAGGGGAGGGGAATGGAGACTGAAGCCTACATCTGGTGAGCCAGACTAGTTATCAGGTGACTAAAATAATGTCACATGACGGCAACTGAGCCGACTCCACGAACATTAAGCAATTTCATCTGCTGAGGAAGACCATGAGATGTGGTTGAAAGCCTCAGAATAAAAACTAGCAAGTGGGCCTTGAATAAAGGTTCTCCCCCTCTTTTTGTCAAGGTTAAGGTTTACTTTCCATATACAAGAAATTTGATGGTGGATTACTGACTCATTGACACATTTAATAAAAGAAAAGAAAAACACGTGTTATATAACAATACACTGCAATACTTCCTCTTCTACTTATTACTTATTGTATGGAATTTGTTGTCCTATCACTTCCCTCCCTGGGGATTCTTGCTGTCATTTAGTTTTTGTTATCTGGTTCAGTTTTTGGCTTTTGCTGGCTATCTTATTGTTATCTTGACATTTTTGTCAAGATAACAGTGAGATGGATTTTTAAGCCCCTTTGAGGTTTTTTTTTTATTTTTTTTTATCTCTAAGTCAGTGGAAGTACTCCTGCAGCGTATCAGACACACATCTATCATCCATCCATCATCACCACCCCCCTTCCATCCATGCATTCACTGATCCATCTATCCAGCCATCCATCCGTGCATCCATCTCTCCTTCCGAGCTCAATGCCTGTGCTTAAGGACAAAACAAAATCAAACACACAGTCACACGTATACCATAAGCTCTGAAATCATCATTAGGACAAGCTCTTACTGTAGCTGCATTCACCCTCACATGGTTCCTCCGCTCTGTACCTCTGGGTTACAACACAATCCGATTCATTTAATCATAATAAGCTCTTCTCCAAACTCCATTTACCAGCTCCAACATCTGTGTGCCTTCAGCTGTGAGCATTGTGTGGCATTTAAAGTATCTAAAAAAAAAATTCAACTCAAGTCTCACTAATTACCTCCTAGTTCCGTAGCGCGCTCATCGCACATTTCCTTTGAAAGTCAAACACAATCTCTGCATGTCAGCTTGACGCGGCAGATGAATCTTCTGGATGTTTTAAAGAAACATGAGATTTGTCAATCTGCCAAAAGGCTGCTCCTTCCTGGGCATTTATGCAGAACGTCCTCTAGTTTGTACACTTCATCAAATTTAGTTGCTGAGTATGAGGCCTCTGTTTGTGCGCCTTAACTTGTCCTTCATCTATAACCTTCTCTGGAATTCTGGATTGGGTTGCAACAGCTATTCGCACATCCATTGCTAAGTTTATGTGTCAGTCCTTTCGACTTTCTCAGTAACTATTAGCTAGTTAGTAGTGATTTATGAAATCAGGTTGCACAATTAAAACCAAGAGATGTTTTAGCTTGTGAAGACTTTAATGTGTAAATCAGGTGCTAAAAGCAATCAACCGTATTATCAAGTTTATCATGACAGTACCTCTTGTACTCTAGCTAAAAGGGTCGTGCCATATTAGAAGAAGTGCATCACAAATGGTTAATGAGATTTGCTATGACTTCCAAAATGCAAATGTTCTTCAAGAAACCCTATCATCTCACAAGAAAAAGAACCTCAGGGGATTTCGCACCCTCTGGATATTAATCTACAGTAAGGCTCAAGGTATTTTGGGCCATTTTGGGCCTTGGAGCTCCTCAGTGCAACCCAGTGTAACAGTGTTTTGAGTGTCTTGAAGATGTGTAGTATAGAACGTGTACTGCGCCGTGATGTCACATGGCTGTATGCCTTCCTTACATCTAACACAAATCGATATTGTACACATGGCCTGGGGGTTAACAAGACCATTAGAGACAGTTTTCTACAACAACACCTATTGTATATATGCTGACTGTGAATCAAAATCACGCTCCATTAACCTCCAGAATGTCCAACTTTTGGTCTTAGTAGTGTTTCAGCAAAAACAAATGGAGGGCATCATTTCACTTCCATTCCTCCTTCACCAAAAAAAAATGTCTATCTAAAGAAGTCATTTAATACTGTAGTCGGTCTTTAACTCTTTCTTCTCTTCTAAAGTGTGACTTCAGAAAAACATATCAAAATAAGTGTACTTCACAGATGATTTGGATTTTGAATTCATATTGGTTATGACAGACGCCTGCAAAATGTAATTATGTTGAATCTTTTTTTCACTCCTCAGCACACTGTGTTTGAAAAACTTTTTATTTTATTACTTTTATCTACACGTCCAGAGAGGGTTTGCTGAGCACACACTTATTTTCCAGCTCCTTCCTGCTTCACATTAATACATTTACACACATTTACACCTCAGAGCTGCCCTGAACAACCACAGTCTACTAATCCCACCAGGGGTTAAGTGTTCTGCTCAACTGCATCTCAGCGTAGAGCCATAAAGTGAGGGGAGACACACTTTTGTGTCGTTTCTTTCGAGGATCCTTCGGTCACAATTCTGCTTCTCTATAACTTGCCCAAGGGCATCTGAGGTATTAGCAGAATCTCAAAGACAGAAACATCCTTTACCTCCTAATTTGTCAGACTCTTCCCTGCTCTTCCCTCAGCCAGCTCACTCTCTGGCTGAGTCCCAGACTAAACAAGTATGATCCGCCACCCCCCTCCAAGACAATCAAAGCCATTGGTGTTTTTCTTCAGAGGTAGGACAGATAAAATAGTAATTAAGGTAAACATAAATTTGAGAGGTGTCTCAAGTAAGGTGCCCTTTCTCTATATCTTGAACACACACAGTATTTATTGACAGTCCCGGTGTGAATTTTGTGGCGGCGAGGAGGGTTGGCAGTAGTGTTTCCTCGCATTCACCCTCAACCTCATTTGCCAAGGTTCCACTGCAAGCTAATGGCCAAATGAACACTGACTTATACCCCACCTGGTCTCATTAGACATGCCAAGTTTTAGTATTGTACACAACATTAAGCCAATATTGATGCTGAGACCAGTCGCCCCCATTCTGTAAAACCTCTGGGCTGAGCCAAGCTAGGTGGGCTGAAAGTGAGGTGAAGGAGTCAGGGAGGGGCTATATACCAATCTCTCCCCCCGTGGAGCTTTATAAAGATTAAACAAAATTAATTAAGTCCCTGTTAGTCTAAATGACTTATCTGAGGTCCACCCAGCCCATTGCACGCAAGGCTAAACCTCATCAGATGCATACTAATGATTCAACTGCTGCTGTCGTGGCAAGGAGCATTAAAACTGGCTGACTCTCTGCTTCCCAAATGATTGCATGCTATCACCTTGGGTTTTTGTGACAAGGCCGTGGCAATTAGCTTGGAACATGGGGGAAAAAGAAAAAAAAAAGGCTGAACACATAATAAAAATAAAATAATTGCCCCTGTAATTATCCTCATCTTTCTCACTCAATGTCACGTCGAGAAGCTGGCAAGGCTCTGCGGGGAGTGAGGAATGAGTCTGGGGCTTTTTTTTGTTGCTGTGTAAACTGGATTAGTGCTCTGCCTGTCCCACCGTGGCAGGGGAGTGATTGGATTAACGGCGTGGAGAGCACAGCAGCATGGCAGGGGGATAGATTACTGGCCCAGTTGGGCTCTTCGATGGGCGCTCCGCGGCCTGCAGGGAGCCCTGGGAGGCCCCAGACATCTTAAAGGGCCCCGATAACCATCTATACACTCTCTCTCCCTGCTCTAACCACGCTGCTATCTCTGCTCTCCCAGCTCAAACAGCAGCAAACACAAGTTCACTTTTAGAGGCTATGATGTCCATTAGGTTTCTACCTGCTGCGCTGCTGCCAAGTGGAGATAAAGTGGTATCTACTCTGGCTGCTGCATGCCGGTGGGTGGTGAAAGTTTCTGAAGGTTTTCAAAAATACACACACACTGCACTATTGCTATCATGTGATTTTACATTCACATTTTCAGTATTTAGCTCTCCAGACTCACTTGTGCAATACAATGTGTAGATAGGTAGCTCCTCAGTGTTGCTGCTGACTTTGTAACTGCACTCTGAATATGAAATTATTAGCAGTACAGCCCTGTGACGCTGTTAAATTATACATCTTCTGGAACAGTGTGTATGGGAGAGCCTTCTACATTGGTTATATTTAGTGAAAAATGAATAACAAGACTAAAAGCCTACAGCCATGCTAGCGGCTCTGTGAGGCTGTCCTCAGGCACAGCTCAACATGCTTCGAGCTAAATGCTAACATCAGTATGCTAACATGCTCAAAATGACTATGGTAAGATGTTGATATTTAACAGGTTTAATGTTTACCATGTTCACCATCTTAGTGTTTTAGCATGCTAACATTTTGTAATTAAACCAAAACAAAAAGTACAGCTGAGGCTGATGGCAATATCATTAGTTTTCCTTTTTTTTGGTCATAACCCAAATAAAGTATTGGCCAGATTAACATTGTGACCTTAAAATGGCTGTAGAGGAAAAGTCAAGGGATCACCAAAGTGATCACAGTTCATCCTGAGGGGAACTTGTATTTACCAAGTGTCATGGCAATCCATTCAATAGTAGATTATCATTTAAAAACAAAAATGTTAACCTCAATGTGGCGCTAGAGGAAAAGTTAAGGTATTATCATACACCATGGATACCTGCATCTAATTTTGTACCAACATATACCATGTTAATTAGTGAGCTTTAGAGTGGCAGGTAAGCAGATTTTGTTACCTTCAGACAGAGCGAGACAACTGTTTCCCCCTTCTTCCAGTCTTTATGCTAATCTAAGATAACCAGCTGCCGGTGGCAACCTCATATTTATCGTACAGAAATGGGAGTGGGATCGGTCCTCTCGTCCAACCCTCGGCAAGAGAGCGACTAAACATATTTCCCAAAATGTTGAAGCAGCTCTAAAGAAAACTGTATTTCTAGGGCCCTCTAAAGCCAGACTTCCTCTGAGGTAAACAGTAGCATCTCCTTCAGATCATGTAAGATGGGAGCACTAGGCTAAGAGAGAAGAAAAAAAGAAGACCCAAGGGAGAGGCAGAAGAGAGTTTTTTCATTTCTTCATGCAGCCGCAATAAATATGGCCTGTGTACTCATTAGCACCATGCTGCATACAGTTTTGAGGAGCTTGTGCTTGATAAATAATGCAACAGAGGAGTGTCTGTTTGATCCTTGAAACAGTAGAAACCTGGGGACCATTTTTCTTCAAAGCATGCGGTGCAGGTAAGCAGATGCATCCTGGCAGAGTCACAAAGAACACTAAGTCCTTGAAACTGAGTCATTGGATCATAACATTGTTACAGTGTTTGACGCTCAAAAATGCAGATTCTGGCTTTAAAACCATTTTTATGTCCAACTCAAATGTTAAGGGAAAGATTGTTGTTGCCTTCTTTGGCCTCAGTTAAGTTAGCTGGACACACGCTTTCTTTCTCTCAACACCATCCTGCTTTACATTCAGAGGATGTTGCACTCATTGAAATGAAGAACAAACCCCTGCCACTGCCAAATGAAAACACGTCAGGCTGCAAGCAAGCCTTTGGAGAAAAGTCGGAAGAATTTTTAATATTCTCTAGCTAAAAAAGAAAGTAGAAGCCTCTACATCTTATCCCCTGACAGGAACCTATATGTCACTGTTCATAATTTGACTGTAATGAGCTGTTTTGGAGCTGTTTTGAAGCTGTTTTTCTCTCCTTGTCTGGAAAACCCAGCGTCTAACATTGCAGTCTACCTGCAGCTTTCAGAAAGCTAAGATGAAAACTGCTTTTTTTTTCATGCCAAAATACAAAAATACATTTAATTCATTGCAACAGTTAGCAGCTTTCTTGGACTCCTGATTCAACATAACCATTGAACATTGTTCAAATGTAGCTGGGTATTCAACGACAAATTTGCTGTCAAGGGCCATGAAATTTACTGCAAAGCACATTGTACTATTAACTCTGTTCTATATTTAAGAAGACACGCAATACAAAGAAACCAGTCATTACACTATGAGAAAATAATACATCTTATGGTGATATTTGAGAAGACCTGCAGATTGACAAGAGCTCGAGCTCCTCCGTCTGTCCTCTAGATGCTGCTCCCAAAACATTTCTGGTTTAAAACAATATTTCACTCACTACTTGCACCTTTAATGCATAGGCACCTTTAGAGCATTCACTGTCATTTATACCTACCTAAACATGCATAATTCAGTGCTTCACTCTCTGAACTCAGGAAAACATTACCTGATATATCGCGAGGCAGTGGTATAAAGCTACTACATAGCAGGCGCCGGTGCTGCCGTCGGCCTGTGCGGGTTCTGCAGTTGTCTCTTTTGAAACAACACAAAAGTGTATTCAGTGCAGGCGGAGCAGGAGGATATGACAGATGGATGCGATTTAGGACAATATTCATCTCTTTTGTGAAGTTGTTCCCTCCTGCTGCAAAGTGTCTCGGGAGTCCCAGAGGGCAACAAGCGTCAATACGACTAGTCAGCGACGGGAGGATTGTGTTCTTGGCAGGGCGCTGCTATTTATAATCACTCAACACAGGGAAAGTGTCCAATACTGTTAGGAGCTCCTTATCTGTGAGCTCTGTCAATATTCCTCTGTGTAGGCGGACAGCGATGCTATCACAACGCACCAAACAGCAGCTTCACACGAGGCCTGCCACATACACACACACACACACATACACACACACACATACATACATACACACAACCCTGAATCTTTTTTTTTTTTTTTTTTACAAACCATTCCTCTGGTTTCTGCCCAATCCAACATACAGATTTGCAAGAACTATTCTCCCTTCCTCACTGCAGTGTGTATGTGTATGTGTGTGTGTGTGTGTGTGTGTGTGAGCTGAATCAGTAAATTATTCAATAAATTATTCAAGCGTCTTAAATTTCCTCAACAAATTCACCACTGAGTTTGATAGAGGGGACCAACATTTGAATGAAAACGTTCCCCTCAGACTGGCTCACTGCTCTCTAACACACTGTGGCTGCTATTTGTTCTTCTCTTCACGTGTATTTAGTTAGTTGTAATCCCAGGACTTTTTGTTTTTTTGGTTGTC
>NW_027261223.1:10000-22536 GCF_043641665.1 Enoplosus armatus | reverse complement strand
AGATGCTTTAATTTCAGTCAGTTTCTTCCCACACAATACTCATCAGTCAGTAAAAGTAATTTTTGCTGCCAATTTTTGAGTTTTTCAGCACCTACTGTGTAATTTTGAAAAATACCACAAAAAGTGTGTGAACAGCAGGAGAGAAGATGGAGTGTTTGTTGAATCACTAAATACCACTTTATATGTGTAGAAAGTATTTTACCATGAGATAACCTGAATAATAAGTGTTTACCTGAGTGCGTGATGTGAACAAAGGCTGTCTATCAACCACAATATAAATTGTACAGATACCTCTTAAATATTTATACACCATTCACTGGAAGCAGCTATTACACAATCTGCTCTGCAGTCTGAAGATGTGTTTTTGTGATGAACTCAATAAAGAGATTTGTTATTTTGGTAAATAGTGGAGAATTTGCTGAAGGGAGAGTGACTGTCTGTGTGAGGTTTCATCGCCTGAAATCATTTTCTAATTTATACACTATGTTAAAATATTTACTACATTTTTATCATTTTAAAATACAAACTTAATAGAAACCAACATCTACATTTAAGATTTATGTCACATCACTTTTATCTATCTTTTGGCTCTGTAGGACGCAGCGCATCTGATTCTCCATCACCACCCCATTACAGAGACACATTTCCTGCTCTGTCCAAATGGTCTACGGCCGAAAAACATCCTTAACAAGTTATTACATCTTCCAGTGTCTGACATTCACTCCCAAAAGTTTTCTGCTCCATCGGTTATCTTCTATCTACGACAGCTTCAAAGGGATGAAGCTGTCGTATACAGTAACGCATATAAAGGAGTTTCATCACAAAGGTCTTTAACCTGCAATAACTGATCTTTTGGCACTGGGGGGCAACGAGGGCAAACGAGCTGTTAACATTTAATCATATTAATAATTTGTTGAACGTTTTAGCAAACAGTTAGTTCACCACGCCAACATGTTGATGAGTTCCATGTCCACAATCTTAGTTTAGCGTGTTAGTGCTAATTAGTAAATGTTAGCACGCTAACACAAAGTCCAGCTGAGGCTGATGAATGTCACATGAACATGTTGACCTGATGGTGGCGCTAGATGAAGAGTCAGAGGATCACTATTATTATTACAGTTCATCCTGAGGGGACCATGAAGGTCTGAACCACATCTCATCACAGAACCATCCTTCGAGCCATGCCGAGCATGACTAAACATGTTGACTCTAGCTGATGATAAATATATATATGAAGGTTATAATTGAGTTGATGAATGTATTTCTCTCTCTTTCTATGTCTGTCATTGTTATGTGTTACACTCTTTTTCACTCCAGCATTTCTTTGCACCACATAGCAGTATGGGCTCATCGTATCAGCTGAATCACACCCTGCAGTCGGGTGATGCTACGGACTCTTTGGACCGATCTCATTGTGCACTCTTTGCCCGAAGCACTGGACCTGAACAGACTTTAACTGATGTCACCTGTGTGCTCGGCGTAAATGTCCAAGGGCAGGAGAGAACGAAACGCTGTATAAGGAATGGGCCAGCACTTTGTGACATCAATAACGTTAGCTGAGGCAGAGGCTGTTATGTGGACAGTGAAGCGCGGCTCATATTTCATATGTAGCTCCGTGTAATTGAAGTGTGGACTATCCGTTCCCAGTTGTAACATGTAATGTAATGTTATCATCCTGCCTCCCAGAGTGCATGCTACTGAGCTACAGTATGTACATGTTTCATGGTTTATGTATTTATGTTTTTATTTATTTATTTGAAGGATGTCTCTGGCCTTCTCATGTCAAATCTTAACATCCCTGCACTATGACTTGTGGGATATTCCCTCAGGCAGAGTCTGCAGCATCGTGGCTCTGCGGCCAACTAAACTACTGAACAACTAAAATCTCGTCACTTGGAAGAAACTTGTTAAGGCCTATCAGTATCATTCATCAGAAGACTTAACATATAATATAATAATTCAGTTTTGTAACACAAAAACAAAGACAGGTGAATTGATGAGAACGTTTCCACAGTGTCCTCTGCCAGCAGCACAGGCCATGCAGTGATGACGAGCAACAAGGCTTTTTTTCTGTTTCCTTTGTCACTGACCTCCAGTCTGTGATTGTTGTGCTGACAGCGCTGCAGCTAGATGCAATATCGTGTTGTTGTTGTTGTTGTTGGCTCTTGTTCTCATCTCTTGTGGGGATGTATGAAGTCTGCCATACAGTAGACTCATGTTTGTCCTTTTTCACAGGAGAATGCTGCAATGATCGACTGTCTGACTTGAACCATCATGAAGGCGAATGTCAGTGACATCAGCTGCTCGATAGCACAGGTGTTACAGCGTGTGTCATTACTCATAAGAACAGTGAGAGTTTATTCTGACTGTGCATGCACCTCAGAAATGACACGTAGACTCTAAATGTTTTCTGATGAGACTCAACAAACTGTTTGCCTGTTCAAATCTGTTCCCTGATCTCGTACCGCTGTGGTTAAGGTGGGTTTGGGTTTGGTTAGGGAACGCTCACGTTTTGGGTTACAATTACTTCATTAAGGTCAGGGGTCCTTCGTCGGCATGGTTACATCGATAACCACTTGATTATGGGAACGATGGTGGTCATAACTGTTGGTAGGAAGCAGGAAGTGGAAGCCAGCCATCCACCCCGACCTCCTCCCTCTGTGGACTGTGTGTCTCTTTCACAATGTAAACTGACTTCCTCCTTTGCTCCAGGGGGCACTGTCTCTTGAACGTAAACAGATGTTTGTCTGAATTGGCTGAAAGGACTGATGCTGTTCTTCTTGGGAGGACAGTCTCCATAATGAACGCTGCATCTTTGGAATTTTACTTTCCAAATGTTGTTTTGTTGTCCTTCATCAGGCCCACATGATACTTTCAGACATTCACAAGCAACAAAATCAGCGAAAGATTACTGTCTGTGATTAGGACTCACTGGACAGTGAGGAGGAAGAGTACTGTCATGAGCTGAGCAGTGATTTGAGAACAATCACAGATGCTGACGGACATCTTGTGAGGTGCGTTAGAAGGTCCCTGTTTTCGTCACCAGGTCGCCGTCCGCACAGTGAAAATACTTGTTCCTGATGCCAGGCAACAGCTGGACCAGACTATTATCTTTGCATTGGGTTGACACATTTTTTAAATGAATCAACTGAGATTTGTGACGCCACACTTCAAAGATAGTGCAGGAAAACTCCGTGTTCAAATAATACAACTCTGAGGTTGACGTGTTTCTTCTCCACAAACGTGAGCGCTTTGAGTTTGTTGTTGAGTTCCCTCCTGAGATCTTAGCAGGAGGTGAAGGGTCAGAGGAAAGGATTTCTTTAAATCCCTTATAGAAAACTCTGCTTAAGGGTAGTTGGATTAAATGTCAAAATGTGACATCCCAAAAGCTTCCATCTTTAGCTAAGAAAAAAAAATCAATATCGCAGCACACTGAAGGCTATCCAAACATGAAAACAAGGAGTAGACAGGAAAAGCCCGAACAACACTGAAAATATAATCCGAGGCTGATCCAAATGTACCAGTGTTGCATTAACATGCTGGATACATTGAAATGTTAATTAATAAACAGCCGATTCAAATACAATATTTCTATTAGTTTTGTCCAGTTTGTAATACAGGAGTCATTGAGTACGACACTAAATGTCGCCTCCTTTGAAGCTTAAAATGCAATTTGAAAAAGAATCACATCTTTGTGAGCTTCACTTTTATGGCCTCGGTGAGATGTCGCAGCAGTGCTGGTGATTACAGCGGCTCGCAGACAGTCAACAAAGAGGCAGCCAGGAGCTGCCCGGCCATTCACACCAAGAAAGGGATCCTCAGAAGAGGAAGAGCAGCTTTTGTTGTGTTTGCTGATTGAAAAGAGCTCTGTGGGAGGGGGGGGCTTTTTGTCCATTTACCTTCAGAATCAGCAGGTAGACTGATGAAAATGTTTCCTGTTGGTCTCAATTATTAAAGCAGTGGAATGTTTTTGTCCCCTCTCATTTTGGTCTGTATTAATGTCCTGATTAATGTCGGGGGGGTCAACTTTTTCTCACTCAGGACAGTGCAGGCACATGCTGAAATCTTACAGGATCTTGCTTGTTCAATGTATTTCTGCAGTCTGTAGATGATGATAGATTAAATTCATTACACCAGCTCATGGGGGGCGTACCACCCAACAACTCCCCTCCAGGCTCTGAAGGTAAGACAGCGCGCGTCGCTGCAATGATAGGAGGTCAAGGTTAAGAAATGGTATGGTCCACTTCAGGGGGGGCTGAAATCATATTACAAGATTCTTGGCAGCGAGCTACTTTTCAGTATCTTGCTCAAGGACACTTGTGGACAGAAGAAGCTGCAGATCAAACCGCCAACGCTACGATTAGTGGACGACCTGCTGACCCACAGCCACATTTTTGTTGTAACTTTTCAGATTAACTTTTTTTTATTTTACATCAACAAGAATGAAAAACATGAACAAGATGAGTTTATAAAATGTATTGTTAAAGATTAAACCAGAGGTTCCCAACCTTTTTTAACTTATAAGAAGCAGTGTCTAGTTGGGTTTCATTTCAATAAAATACCATTTTAGTATTTTCCTAAAAGATCAAAGATTTATCTGGTGACCTTTTGGGGGGGGGGACCCCTAGGTTGGGAACCACTGGACTAAACTTGCTGACTGTATATACATTTTATTCCATTCTTTGTAAACTGTACGACATCACCGCAGCAGCATATTGTCATGTGTGTCCCGTCACTCTGTGGGACCGTCACTTACTGGTGGTGTTGTCCGTCTGCCGTCCGCCTGAATGCATGTGAATGCAGCACAAGGATCTTAATACTCCTTTAGTTCGAACAAATTGAAAGTCCCACCAGTTTAACTCCATTAACCATTTCCACAGCAGGACACATCATCACCATCGACTTTCTATGTCTGTCAAACGAGTCCTAATGAGAAAATTGTAATCACATACTGGATTATTTAGCTGTAAATCAGCAGCTTCTGCGTCTTCTCACCTGCTGACTGCGCTGACCTTTAATGACGACCCAGCGTGATGTGTGATGGTCCTTTGATTAAAAGGAACAAGAGAAACAGGATTAATTTGCCACCCATTGAGGTGAGAGAGAGGAAGAGAGAGAGAGAGATGAAGGCTGAGATCATGCAGGAAGGAGTATTGATAGGGACAAGTAAACACAGAGATCAAAGTCGAAGCAGGGAAATCAATTTAGCCTGGTTAGAATAGAGAAAGGGCATAAAAACACCGATATCCCCTCCCAGAGGTCATGACGTAAGTTCACTGCAGGCGAAGTTTAACGACATCACTTCACACTTGATCATTGACGGAAACCAACATCCCTTTATAACCAGAAATAACAATAATAATAATAATAATAATGATAATAATTAGTTATCAAATTAAATTCCTATTTAGAAACGACACAAAACACACACAAAAAAAGACAAGTTACCTTCCTAATTTATTCATAATGTTGTGTTTTAGTTTTGTCCAACTATCTGTCCCACCAAAACGTTTAGTGTCTTTAGTCTTTTAACGTCACTTGCAACAACAGTAAGCTAATAGTTTGGATGGAGTTCAGTGTTTTCATGGATGGGATCCTTGTCATTAACAAGAACAAGGGCTAAATGCTAACATCAGCATGCTAACATGCTCATAATGACAATGCTAACATGCTGATGTTTGGATGTTTACCATGTTCATCATCTTAGTTTAGCATGTTTGCATGCTAACATTAGCTAATTAGCAGTCCAGCTGCGGCTGATGAATGCCATTAGTTCTGCAGGTATTTAGTCATAAAGTGTTGGACACTGGACATTTTGACCTGATGATGGCGCTATTGTTTCAAATCTTAGTTCAATCAAAGTTAAAGTTAGAACACAGTCTTTATTTATTAAGTATTTATGTTTCATCAGGGCTGTGTGGGTGTGGTTTGATCAGATTTGATTGACAGTGGACTGGATTGTTATTCACTATATATGTGTGACATCGCCTTTTTCCAACTAAGCCCTGCCCATTTCAAACCAGCAAGACGAGCACAGACAAAAGAAAATACAGAAAAACTCTCACAGGACCAAACCAAAACTGTTTAGACTGTCCATGTGGGAACATATGGCTCAGAGCTAAGAAGCTGACTGAGAAAACAGGTTTCAGGACCTTCAAGGGATCAAATCAAAGTGACAGGTACAGTTTGTCCTGAGGGGAACGTGAATGTCTGAATAGTTTCTGAGATCTGAGATCTTAAATCTGGACCAAAGTGGTGGACTGACTGACCGACATCCCCATCCATAGAGCCATGCTGCTAACATGGCTGAAAAGAGACTTTTTGGGTTATTTTTGGATGACCTATTATAAGTAAAAAGTTGATATTCTTAACGGTAGACCCATTTTAAAATGGGTTAATTGGCAATACATAATTCTACTGGGATTTCAACCAGTTCTCACTGGCTTATATATTGTGCAGTGGCTTAGTATGTACACTATCGCTTTACCTCAGGCTCTCGTCTGCATGTTCCTCCACAACAAAATGTGGCTTTCTGCGACCCTGATGAGGTGCGACTGTACATGAGATGACTGGACTGTATATAATCCCCCATAATCCACATGCTTCTTTATAACGAGGGTCTGATTTGAGATGTTTGAGTCATCTGTACAATACTAAGGAGTTTATGTTACATGTCCATGTGAAATCCCTAAGCCCCTGCAGTAATTAGCAATACATGCTCATCAGGGATTTTAATTACACGGGTATCCACCGCAGCCAGCTTCCTGCAAATGGTGTTTATTTTTCATGTCTTGAGATAAGAAGAGTCTCTTATTAATCTGTAGTTCGACTGTCTTCTGTGGCACGAAAAATTGAATATGCTTCAAACTACTTGTCCAAAATAGGTGCAGATTTACAAGTTCACATTGCTTTCTGTTTACACTCATTTTCACCAGCTCTACAAATGAAGTCCAAATGTAGTCCGTAAACATAAACGTCAGCGTGTTATGTAATGACACCTGGTTTTAAGGTAATGCAGGTGCTGAATGCTTTTCCTCCATGACCTCTTGACATCAAAAAGTCCTCCAACCTAAACAACAACACCCGCCATTGGTCAGCCCATAAGAGCTTTTACTGACAGCAGATAGATATGCCACATGTGTTTCCCCTGTGCCCTGCAGGTTTAATCTACTCACCCACAAACACAAAGGTAAGTAGAACAAAGACGACATGTAGCTAGCACATCTCACGTTTTAGTTCGATGTGTTGTTTTTGTTTTCACTGTATGCTTTATTATGTATAGTTACTTCATTATAAATAACAATAAGAGCTAACGTATCTGTCTACTTATCTAAGTCATCTAAAACATTAGCATGGCTATGTGACAATAAACTTATGAATATCCCTTTTTCAAGATAAAAAAGGTTACAGGGTAACTATTCTGGAAGACCACAAGGTAATAATAAAAACAGATAACATTGGTAACGTTAAGTAAGTCTGAGCACTCCTAATTACATTAATGGGTATTTAAATGGCTTGTTAGAGACACAAAGGGGGCCGTAGAGGGGGAGTGGAGTGGACCAGAGGGGAGAGGTGGGAGATGGAGGTTGTAGATAAAAAATAGATTTACAGGACAGATGGTAGGACAGGAGGACAGGAGGACAGGAGGACAGGAAACCTGATTTTCAGCCACTGCAAACATATTTATCACACTGTATTTTGATAGCTGTTACCAAAAACGGTGCCCCCATAGTATTCAGGCACATTTTGATAATTGATAACCACATACTCTGACCCAAAATATTCAGGTCACAATTCTAGATAGAACAATCAAAACAACCATCTAACCTGACGCTATTTAAACACCGTTCACTTGGCTGCAGCAGGGACCTGACAAACCAGGGTCTGTTCTGGGTCCTGGGCAAGTCCCGCTCGATAGTCGGGCATAAAGTTGTAGAGTAGGTGTTGTAGGTGTTTACCACCCAGCAAGAGTGAGTGAGAGTGAAAAGTGCAGCAGCCAGCATTTCTGGAGCTTTAAAAGTCGGGATATCAGGGAATCAGAGTCTGGGTTTGAATCTGTTCCTCACTAATCTAAAACTTTATGAAGCGCAGCACTAAATCGCGAGTGAAACGGGGTCTGGGCTGGCTCACATCCTGTTCTGTTATTTGAGTGGGTTTTTTCTTCATTAATGAAACCTGAATCTATATCTTACTTTACGGAGCCTAAAACATGCTGCATGTAATATCAATCTTAAAGAATCCATGAGGTGCCTATATGCGTCTATCTTAGGACACATCACAACATTTCTGTTGCTAACTACTGCCGATGTGACTGGCAGGAGAATCATTAAGGGTCCTTTGCATGGTAGAAGACTGTGTTTCTGTAGTAAAAGTGTTCTGCAACATATTTCTCAGATAAATGTATGAAATACTAAATTCACTTGATAGGAATGCTTCACATGTGAGATTAAAAGGAGATTAAAATAATCGATGTAGCATTATCTTTACAGCCTGTAATGTTAACCTGGTTATCTAGTTCATCCCACCTGTCAGATATTGATTCTTTTCAGCCAATACTTAATTTACCACCATGAAAAGGTCAATTTCACAGTAATAGCCTGAACCAGAGGAGAAGGTTAGGAAGTTATGCATTTTAAAATATTCACTGGATGCTATCACATCATTCTAATTCTGTGGGGAAATAAAACCCCTTGAGAGTCATATTCAGTCAATGGGCTCTATACGCTGACACGACTCTGAAGACCAGCGCAAAAGGCCAATGAAGGCCCACGCGATCACACCTGGTTTCATTCATATCTGCGCGGTGCACTATGCAAGAGAAATGGAACATTAATAGATGTGTGGTGATTGATGCCAATCACTGTTTCACATGAAGACAATCATTATAAGTCCAGGCCTGATTTTAGAAGCAGGAAAATCATATTGTCGCTCGAGAGCATCGGTCCGAGTGGCAACACTGAACGTGCAGCATTGTAGCATAAAAGGCTATGATGCTTGTTGTGGACCGTGTGCGTCATGCAGCCCCATGATGTGCAGAAACTTAGAACTGACGAGTTTCACAGAAGCTCGTCTGACAACAGATACATTCGAGAAAACGCTATTAATTTGTCTTGCAAAATGTTGATACTGAACAAATATTTTTAATTCGTTCTCCACCAAAATATCTAATCTTGCATGACTGAAGTTTGTTCTGGTTATGTTTAGGCACTCACAGGTCTGGGCGAAGGTTGGGGAGAAATCGTGGTCTTAATATAGAAAAAGTCAACAGTGACTTGAGGCACAAGACACAGCACGTAACCAAAACCACAATCTTCCCCGAACCTTAAAAAAGAGCTTTTGTTCCTTAAAACACAGACAGGACTCAGAATGTGAACCCCGTTCTCTGGTGAACTTTCTCCACCACCGCCACCCACTCCGACCTTTGACCTACGACCCCTGTACGGTACATACATGTAGCACTTCATTCACTCAAATAATCGTTGCCCGTGAACATAATCTCGGCAGCAATTACGTTTCACATTGCAACATAATTGGGAAAACAATTTAGTAATATAACTCTGGTGATCCTCTGACTCTTCATCAGCGCCACCATCAGGTCAACATGTTCATGTGTCCAACACTTTGGTTTATGACCAAATACCTGCAGAACTGATGACGTTCATCAGCCTCAGCTGGACTCTGTGTTTACTGCTAACTAGCTAATGTTAGCATGCTAACATGCTAAACTAAGAAGGTGAACATGTTAAACATTATAACTGATAAACATTAGCATGTTAGCATTTAAGATCTGAGCATGTTGACAAGCTGAGGGTAGCTGTGACGTGGAAACTTTTCCTTGCGTTATCTCATCCACCTCATCTGCATGCGTCTCTCCTTCCACTGTGGCCCCAGGCAGCGATCAGTAGGCAACTACTACCAGTGCATTTACAGCACTGCTTGTCCTCAACTTTGCACTCACACAAAAGAACAGATTTCAGACAAAAGCTAAAACATTGTGTAAATGGAACATAACTTTTCAAATGAACATAAATCAACTGATGGCCAGTTGTTCCGTATATTCAAGGTTTCGTAGTACAACATGTTTTCTCTTTGCCCTCCTTCCTCAGTGTACAGATAAAGCCCAATTGCCATTGGGGGAAAAAACCTGACATCATACTCTTTAGCACATTAAAAGGATGGAGAGAGGAACCCACATGGGTATGAGCGTACCGCATGATGCTTCAAATGCATAATTAAACATGTGAAAGGTTTCAATGCTGTCTTCCATTTCCTCACATTGACACAGAATGCATTAGCTGTGCACTGCTGCTAAACTGTATTCAAGCTTTAAATGCTCATCTGGGAAGGTTTTAACAAGAGCCCGATCAGCATGCACAACACACACAGGCAGGTGCACTGCCTTGCTCAAGGGCAGAACAGACAGTAAAAAGTTTGATCAGTATTTCTCTGGAGTTTGCTGTCCAATCCAAATGATTCAAATGGCAGGAACCCTGCACAAAATTAAAATGTATTAGAGTGTCTTGTATGCAGTGCATTTATTCCAAAGCGTTTGTTGTCCCTGTTTTCAGTGCAGCAAACGGTTTAATCAGACATCATAAAGGGCACCCTGCAGCCATGGTGGAAATGACAGATATGATATCAAACAGCAATTTCCTCTTTCCCGTGTTTGTGCAGAGATGTGGTGGTGAATTTAAAGATGGCCAGATTTGGTGCAATGCCAGTAACGTGAGCTGCACGTTACTGTCTGTGAAGACACTGTCCTGCATGTGCTGTCAGGACTGTGGAGGCAGGCAGGCGAACAGCGCAGCAGAGTTCCATCATCCATCGTGTGGCAGTGACACTGAGCCAGATGGTGCTGGTCTCTAAAGCTCTGTGCTGAGCTGCTGCTTACTGACGAACATCATCACACACCTGAAAACACACCGTTTCCCTTCCCTCTCCCTCTACATCCATGTCAGTCTAAAAAAAGAGCAAGAAAGGAGGTGAACACCTTAGTGCATTGTCACTTTGTGAAAACAATATGATAATTGTAATTACATATAATCAGTGTTACAAACACGGTGGTGAAATTCTCTTCATGTCACACTCTTCGTGCTGTAACAGCTGTCAAATGTACGATAATGATAATAAGGCAATATCACAATTACCATCATTCATAATTGAATTAAAATGTATGTTAAAGTTGTTTGTTGACTAAGTGCAATTGGTGGGAATTTTTGTAAAATTGCAGATATCTGAACAGTAAGTTGCTGGTAAATTAATGTGGGAGTGAGAAAGTGGGTTAATTGTAAACGTTTAGTCTCACTGTGTAGTAAAATGGGAAATATTCATACCTTCCTCTCAGCTTTATCATTACTTTGCTTCATCATTGAATGAAATGTGTGTAATCATCAACACTTGTCTTTTCAATAACAGAGGATCAAAGGTTTGGGATTTTCAATTTCAGAAGCTGCAGTGATAATAGCTGACACGGCCCATGCTAATGCTCCGAAAAAAATACTGTTATCGTGGAAAAGCATGGCCTGAATGATGTGCTTTGTCCTTTCATTTGGTAATTTAGTGCTTCTTTCCTGTTTCAGATCCCTGATAAATATGAAAAACACCCACCGGCACACTGAGAAGTTAGGCATTGAAAGCCACAGTGAGGGGAAATGAAATAAGCCTTTAGAAAGGAGCACGCAGAGGCGGAAGCACGTCACCGCTATTCACACAATTCATTTGACTTATTCAGAATAATCCTACATGGGTTGGCTTTAATTGCAGGGCACTCGTTCCAGCGTTTAAATACAATATTAGAAAGACAGAGTGATAATCATCTGGTTAGAATACCACGGCTGCTGCTGCTGATTATAGCTTCTGTTGCAAATGTGGCAGTGTTCGCTCAGTGCATGGGAGAAGAAACGCAGCAGGAGAAAGAAGTGTGCAGGTCCCACTTGTTCTATTCAGAGTGAGTTCCCTGAGTCTCTGCAGTGCGCCAAGAAATTACTGTTTGGCTCGCAGGTACATTGTTAAGAATTGAGGTCATTATGGTCTTCCAAGACTTCCAAGACTGACAGTGAAAACCAGACCTATAACAAATCTGCTAAATGGTGTACAGTTATCGAGCTTTATTATAAATGTCAGGGTCTGTGAGATGATGAAAGAAATGATCACTCTGGACATACAGCTTTCTTTTTGAAATCTGATACATCATATTAGAGATTTATTATTATTAGAGACTTTTATGGCTTTCTTCAAACGTTAAAACAATAACCCATCTGTGGTGTTCCCAGTCAGACGGACCATAGGAAATGAATGTGTGAGACCAACCCCCCAAGAAAGAGGGGAGAAAAGGAAGAGAAGCCAGCTCTGTGCCCCGAGAGACATCAACACTGGACTCACCTGCCACAAATTCCATGCTACATTAGAAAGACACGCCTAAATGATCACACACACACTCACACACACACACACACACACACACACACACACACACACACACACACACTCACACACACACACACACACACACACACACACACACACACACACATTAC
>NW_027261223.1:0-5000 GCF_043641665.1 Enoplosus armatus | reverse complement strand
CTCACTGACCCCAAATCCTGTTCCGTAGTACAGGCCTCTGACCTCTCAGACCTGACCAACAGAGCCATCACACTCATCACACATGACCAAGAACTGTTTACGTTCAGGTGAACCCTGGGACACAGATAAGCCAAGAATAAACCTCCACCCTCAAACATATGTAAGAAATTATAATTAAATCATTTTTAATTTAACAGTGATTAATTTAAAATGTGAGCATCCAAACATCACACCAAAGGGAATGAATTGTGAATAATATCCAGGTATGGAAACGCCACTTTGAAGAAAAAGAACATACTACATTATGTTTCTGGCTATGAGAAAAGCCAAGGTCAAGTCTGTAATTCTACAGTCTGAGTCACATCTGTTGTCCCTCAGCAATCAAAAGCAGCCAATTCGTCAGAATCTGTGGCTGACTCATTCTCACTGGAGATACTGCTCTTCATAAAAACCTTGGCAAAACATAACGAAGAACACACATTCTGCTCTGTATTTTAATAAAACATATCGCTGGAACTCTGTATATTAAACATTTCAAAGAAGTGGGAATCTGCCTTTCAGTTGGTTTTACACAGGACATGTTTGGTTCTTGCAGGTTCAATTAACAAATGTAATTTTTCTGACTTCCTGGTTCTTTGATCACATACATATTCAAGAAATGTGCCTCCACATCGCAAATGAAATGTTCCTACTGATAATTGGCTGTAATAAACAAACTCCTGGACAAATATCAAGAGCATGGATAGTTCAAATTGAAAATCTGTGGAAACCTGTGTATAGATTTTACTCATGTCTGCAAATGACTCTTTGTAATGACTTTTCAGGAGTGTAATGATCACACTAAACGTACACTGACCTGAAAGCTCTGGTAGAAGAACTGTAATTAACTCAGTGATTTGCGATTTCATTTCTGGGAATGACAGTTCAATCTAAGCTGGTGCTCTGCAGCAGACAAAAGGTAAAGTGCTTGCATTATCTACTGTGCATGGTACAGGTTTAGAAAACAGCTCTTACATCTGTGCTCTTTAGGGTGCGTGCTAACAGTATGTAATAAACTGGCCTTGGAATATCAGTTAAGGGCTGTCTGTGGGGGTTGCGTGAAAACACCTTTACAAATATTCAGTTGAAGGTTGCTTACTATTCTACAAGGGAGACAATTGATTGTCTTGTCTCATATCTACACCTGTCAGCATCAGACTCAGCACATGTTGTTTGTCATCTCCTTCCCAAATGAAAAGTATAAGCAGTTTGTGACCTGACACCACCAAAACATCATTTCTACAACTGTTACCACTATGGTTGGGGTTTGGTTAGGTGTAGGCACAGAAACTACTTGGTTATGGTTAGGTAAAGATTCTGGTTTGGGTTTAAACGAAGTGTGTACAGCCACAGCAGTGCTTTGAGCTACATGCTCGTCAGCATGCTCACAATACTGAATACTAACATGCTGATGTTTAGCAGGTAAAATATTTACCATCCCTTTCATGCAAGGCATGGAAGAAAGAGGAGATGCACCAAGTACCTCAGGAATAAATCCTTTTACCCTCAGAAAACCAGACAGGCACAAAAATATTTTCAACTAAATACAATGGTAGAAATACTTTAATCCAGATTTTAATAATATTTTTCTTGTACATTTTTCTCTATGACTGAAAATACATCTGTCAGCTCCAGTGGACGTCATATGCCGATGGCCAGATTCTGCCTATTGTTTCTATATACAGACTCTGCCTTTTTTACACCTCAATAGTTTTATGTGTATTCATACCATTTGCTCTTAGTAAATGTGTTTTTTCAGACCTCTATTGAGTTCCATTGAATCATTTTATACCGTTGATGCATGATGTCCACTGCAGTGGACAGATATTAGAATAAAATGTATTGAAAAAAAGGTTTTTGGCATGACTTTTCACTTGTTTAAAAGTCAGAACAAACATATTACTATATCATATTATATTAACATATTACTTTGTGATTTCATAATTCATACATGTTCAACATCTTAGTTTACCGCGTTAGCATGCTAACATTTACTAATTAGTAGTAAACACAGTCCAGAGTCCAGCTGAGGCTGATGAACGTCATCAGTTCTGCAGGTATTTGGTCATAAACCAAAGTGCTGGACACATGAACATGTTGACCTGATGATGGCACAATCTATCCCACAGTTATTGAGATATTTCACTGAAAACCACAAATGTCAACCTGGTGGCTAGAAGAAAAGTCAGAGGATCACTAAAGTCAGAATGTCTGTACGAAGTTTCATGACAATCTATCCAATAGTGGTTGATATTTCAGTGTGGGCTGAAGTAGTAGACTGGCCATAGAGCCATGCTGCCAACATGGCTTGAAACTACATCGTTAAAGTTACTGAAAAATTGTTGTTATGGTTTGAAGAAAGCAGCACTGACTGACTGTGGAAACTAACAGCTTCTCCTTCGTTCAAGTCACAGAGATTATTGACCCATCCATCCATCCACTGCCTCCTTACAATGTTTTGTGGAACTAATAACAATGTCACTTCCTTGTTCCTGACAGACAAGAGTCATAATTCACACATTGGACAGGGATCCTCCTCAAGGAAACCTAAAACAGGTCATATTAGGCATTTGGAAAACATGACAAATGTTGTTGTTCTTTTAAAGACTATCTCCACCTACGCTACCTCTGCATTTACACTGAGCCAACGTCTCACAGATCTTGACAAGAGCCATGTTGTTCTTCAGATTTGTCAGACAGAGGTGCACCTGACACGCCAAACACTACTTATATAAATAAATATGCATGTAGTACCTGTAACATCACCCATACATTTCTCAAAGACTGTTTTAAAGCAAAAGTTTGACATCTTGGAAAATATGCTTATTTGCTTTCTGATTAAGAGCAAGAAAACAAATGAGCATATTTCCCAAAGTGTAGAACTATTAATTTAACGGGCTATTTCACTCCAGGAAAGATGTTTTTTTCATGAAACTGGGCTGTCTATGCAGAAGAAAGACACAAATATTTTTGAAATTGGTGTTACGTGACCGGAGACAGCTGACAAAAAGGGATGTGGTATTTCCTTTTGTGAAAAAGGTAGAAAAACTCCAGAATGGGCCAGTTGCCTTCCAAGGCCACTCCCAGGCCGCTGAAGTGTAAACCGCACACCGCACTGCATTGTGGTTCTTATAAGTAGCCCTGAATGTCTGATTCCAGCATTACACTGTCAAAACGTTTTCGTCCATATCTGCAGGAGCACTGCCTTCTGTGGTTGTTGCAGCCAGTTGGTTTTGGACAGGATGCTTTGATTCTGGACCAGTGGGGAGCCGCCCCTGTCTCGCTCCCACTGTCCGTGGAGTCTGATGAGCGGGCAGCTCGGGGTGCAGGCAACATAGAGGGACGTCAAACATTGTTCATTTGCATATACTACCCACGTTGTAATGATACGAAGCTGGTTGAAAGTCGGTGAAGTTTCCCTTTAAAGCCTGCGGTTTGTTAGTTTTGTCAGTTCCTGGGCTTGATGTATCAGCTTTGACACGGAGCAGGAGCGAGTTTTCCTCCTGTGGTTTTGTACCACTGCGTCTCCCTCACATACAAATCAATGTACAGTGCTAAATAAACGATTTGGATTCCAGAAGAATTCATGTCACAAAGCTAAAAACAGGGCTGTGTTTCTTAGCATAGTTGACATTTTGGAGATACATGGCTTTCCAAGGACAGCGACGAAAAGTAAAAGTTGGCTACTGATAATTCAGGAAAATGGCCCCTGTGTGTTAAGATGGCTATAATGACTTATTTATGATACAGATGTATAAAATGACAGCGGGGAAGAGGCCTCAGTTAATGCAGCTGAGTCACAATAGTGTAATGAAAACAATACTCCATTACAAGTCCTGCATTGAGAATGTCACTTAAGTAAAAGCAAAATTTGCTGCTGTTTGTTTGAGACATGTATGTTGTTTCATATGTTTTGATTTTGCACACTGAGCTGAGTAAACTCAGTCATGTTCTGCTGGGATCCGCTGGAGTGTATGCTCTCGAATCACAAACTTTAGCTGGTATCCTGTGTGTTATTAGCCAAGTGTAACTAGCATCACAAGTAAAAGTAGGCTACACATAATAATATATTACATTATTGGCTTATTATTACTGATGAATTAATATTAGAGCAGCATTTTACTGTTAGCTGCCTGAGGTGGAGCTAGCTTTAACCCTCATCCTACCAACATGAACTCCTGCAAAAAAAACAACCATCACAGCAAAATGTTAACTTATTTCTTCTCAAAACATTATTAGTTATATAATTAATGTCATCTGAAAAAACACAAAAAGAGAGATTATTATTATTATTATTATTTCAGGAAAGTTATTGTTAATTTGTGTTGTGTGAACATCATCTCACCTTAGGCAGAGCAGTATTTAGGGTCGTCGATCCCCCAACCCATGTACAAAACAACACAAGTTTCAGTTTGTACTTTGCACGAAACAGTCTCTTTGAAGAAGAGTCGGGTGATGTGGCTTTCCTAATTATCCCAAACAAGCAGGATTGCCTTTGCACCAACTCCACTGTCTTTGCATATTGAACCCTTGGGTGAGTCTCTGTGAAGGTTTCTTAACTTTCAGAAAGAGGAAGTTACATTTTACTATCTCATTATTCCAGGATTTGATTCTGGCATTTAGTCCAATTGTTTTATAACCTGAGGAGATCATTTAGGTCCCCTTAAAACTACATTTGCAGCAGCGTGGGTTGATACACAATTTCTGTTGAATTTAATTGGTTATCTTCTGTGCCGTGACTTTCCCACTGTATAGGCTGAGATACAAACAGACCTTTGGAGTAGTTCTGGAGCATAGCCATCTTTATTTTATGCAAATGAACAGCTCAACGTTACAAATTGATCGGTTTTTAATAAATCACGTTCATTTGTTGACAGTGGAGAGTGTTAGATGCATTATGGGCAGCATCAAAGTATTTTCTTAGATTTCGTTTGCTGTAAAAATACAGCAGTATGGTTGAG
>NW_027261222.1:0-23499 GCF_043641665.1 Enoplosus armatus | reverse complement strand
CAACAGCACATAGAACCTCATATGAGCCCCAGTGGCAGCGCAAAGTAGAACACCTGACGTTCTCCGTGAGGGGATGAAGGCTGGGAACAAGCCTACTGCTGAGAGGAAGAGGACAGGAAGAAGACAGAGAAGCTGCCGTCCAAAATATTAGTTAATATAATAATAATTAGCCAACATAAATGGCAAATACATTATGCATTATTTTCCACGACAAGCAGCTGAATATGTCAGTCAACATAAGCGAGACTGACAGCTAATGTTAACGTCACCTGACATAGCTAACGTTAGATTAACGTTAATTATTAATGATAAGTTCTGCATTAATGTTGTCTGTTTGCCTTCGTACACTGATAAAAATAAACTTCTGTCTGGAGTAGTGGATACTGTAACATTGGCTAACGTTACTAACCTCAAACAATGTGTCCTCAAAGTGCCTCGGTGTCTTGGATGCAGCGGATCTTTTATGTTATTTTGAGAAGTGTAAAAACTGTGGCAGGCCACCATAGTCTAGGTAATTTATAGGAAACATTGAACACAGACTGAACATGGACTGTCACATGTCCTGAACATGTCCTGAACATGGACTGAACATGGACTGAACTTGAACCGTAACATGGACTGAACATGTACTGTTACATGTACTGAACATGGACTGTAACATATAGTGTAACATGTAAAGGACATGAACTGTAAAATGTACTAAACATGGACTGTAACATGGACTGTAACATGAACTGAACATGGACTGTAACATGTACTGTAACATGTACTGAACATGTACTGAACATGGACTGTAACGTTCTGAAACATGGACTGTAACATGTACTGTAATATGTACAGAACTTGTACTGAACATGGACTGAACATGGACTGAAACATGTACTGACCATGTACTGTAACATGGACTGAAACATGTACTGACCATGTACTGTAACATGGACTGTAGCATGTACTGAACATGGACTGTAACATATACTGTAACATCAACTGTAATATGTACTGCAACATGTACTGTAACGTACTGAAATTAGACTGTAACATAGACTGTAACATGGACTGAAACGCGGACTGTAACATGGACTGAACATGGACTGAAAATGTACTGAACATGTGTCCATCAACAGCTCACTTAAACATCAACTGTATTTAGTTTGAATTCTGTCTGTTTTGCGTCAACTTTATTTCGTCATTTCATTTCCAGTGTGAACAAACAGACTGAAAACCTGCTGACTCCGTCTGAATTATTGAATTTGAATTATATGAATACAGATTTTGAAGGTTGGATACTTCAATTTTCCATCTGACTTTGTGAACCCTAAAACATAACATTTACTGGAAATAAAGTATTTGAAGTCACACAACTAAAACTGTCAAACCACATAAATGCAGACAGAAGTAAAATATTTCAGTGTTATAAAGAAGAAGTATTCAAACATCCTTAAAGCTCCCTGTGAAGGTATAAACAATTTCTGTTGTGTATTATTGAGCTCTAACAAACGTCACTTCTCTGTCATTGATGCATATCTTGGTGTGTTCCCTCCACCTGTAGCTCAGAGGAATAATATAAAACCATTGGCGGGACTGTATATTACTTCGTCTGTGTACGTGCACGTGCATCCTCGTGTGCATGCATGTGACAAACAACACAAGGGCCAGTTTTACAGTTCTGTGTTCAGTTGTTTGATGACCTGAATATAACTTGCTGTGGAGGTTGTGTTGAGTGTGTGTGTGTGTGTGTGTGTGTGCGTGTGTGTGTGTGCGTAGTAAGGTAAAGAGGAGGAGGTTCTGGGACCCACCGCCCTTAACAGTTGAACTGTGAATTGATAACATCAGTTTTCAGTAGTAGTTGTGTTACTTTGAAAGAGACTTACGGTCTAGACCAGAGGCCTGCACTACGAAGCAGGATTTGAGGTCAGGGAGGTACCTTCAGGGTTAACCCTGTGTTTTCAGGGTTACAACGGTTGTTCACTTGTTACCGGGGTACATCGCCATGGTAACTTATAACCTACTCCGGAGTGGGTGATGTTCCAGATATCAGATCAACTCGTATAAAAGCTCTGCCTACTGACCAATCAGCTCTCTTGGTTAACGGCATCACCAATCATAGAAGATCCCGGGGGGCTCGGGGCGGATCATGAATCGCTGTGGCGCTTTGAACCATGTTTTTATATTTATGTTTTATTTGCTCCGTCTGACACTCCGGGGCTGCAGCTGACAGAATAAGACAAACTGTCCAACACACCATAAGAACACATCTCGCAACACATGAATTTAATAGAACACACAAATGTAATCAGTCAGATCTGCTCAGGCCCTCATGATGGGGCAGTGACATTAGAAGCCTTCAGTCACACAGTGGGGGTTGTTGGCAGCTGCTGCTGTGCTGCGTTCAGCCTGGATGATGTGTTGAACTTCTTCTTTGTCTAATATTATAGTTTGCTCTTCGGTTGTAAAATATGCCGCTGTACTGCCAGTAGACGAGTCCATGTTTGTGATTGGTCAGATGCTGCCCCTCCTTTCATGTGAATGTGCTCGTGGCTGGATTATGAAACCCTGGGTTGACTCACCGAGTTGATAACCAGCGTCTTGTGAGCGCTTAGCGGGATGCGGCTGTTAGGTTCAGTGAAGCCAGATAAGAGAAGATATCCTGGGTATGAACCTGCTTTGCAGTACAGGCCTCTGGTCTATGAAACGTGCCCTGAGATATATAAATGAAATTTAATTGAATTGAGAGCGGCATGGAACAGGTGGAAAAGTTCATTTAACTTCATTTTCAGTGTTTAGGGCTGTAACCAAAGGTTATTTTCATTATCGATTAATCTGCCGATTATTGTCACGATTAATGGATTAATTATTTAGTCTATAAAATGTCAAAGAATTGTGATAAATGCTCATCACAATTTCCCAGAGACCGAAGTGACTCCTTCAAATTGCTTCTTTTGTCCAAAGGGTTGGGGACCCAAAGACTATTCATTTACTATTATAAATGACAAAGAAAAGCAGAAAATCCTCACATTTAAGAAGCTGGAACCAGCAAATGTTTTACATTTTTGCTTGAAAAATGACTGAAACGATTTATCGATTATCAGATTAGCTGGCAACTAATTTGCTTTCGATTCAATAATCGTTGCAGCTCTAACAGTGTTTACCTGTTGTGTCTCGTTGTCCAGGTGAGTCCAGGTGGTTCAGGAGCGGTGATGAAGTACGGCTTCCCCTCACTGGCCAACATCAAGATCAGAGAGTCCTACGTCACCTCATACGACCCCCGCACACGCACTGCATCCTGGGTAATAGAGAGGCTAAACCCCGCCTCTCTGAGCGGCCCATCAGACAGGAAGTACTGCGACTTCAAAGAGGACGACAGGTGAGATAGGAATAAACAAGAAGACGGGTAGTAGAGGGCTACTACAGGTTGGTGAAGAGGAGGTGAGACAGGAAGTATAGTTCCTCATTGTGAAACAACATGCGTGTCTATCCCCCCTCCCAGTGTGCACGTGTTTCACAGAGCAACCCTCGCTGACTACAGGGGGAGTGGCTTTGACAGAGGTCACCTGGCTGCTGCAGCCAATCACAAGTGGAGTCAGAAAGCCATGGAGGACACCTTCTACTTGAGCAATGTCGCACCACAGGTAAACACACACACTGTGGGGGGTGAAATGGGTCACGGTGGATGAGAAGCACGTTTGTACATTTTGGTGATTATTGACTGAAAGTCTCACATGCGTGTATGAACGTGCGTGTGTGTGATTAGTACAACTCTGCCATGCACATGCGACTTTTAGCATATAGACGTGCATGCATCCTTGCAACCGGACATGCATGTGCATGCGCACATGGACTGTTAACCCAACATGAAAATGTTAATAAATAAAGCTTGTTTGTGATGACAGTTTAGTTGTCCAATGTGCTCCAGGCTCTGTGGATTTTTGATCTGCTCCGTGACCCGCCGGACCAGCACCATCTCTGCGATCCTGGACTCCTGATTTTTACATTAACCACTGGCCCTGGTGCTGGTACCCATCTGGGGAGGTCCCGGATCTTGCCCATAAATAATAAATAAAATATTAATTTGAAAAAGAAAATGCTAATACCAACCCTCTGAAGGAAAAACTCCACATCAGTTCACTTCAGTCCTGCAGGTGAAAGCAGTGGAGGTTCTGGATGAACTCACATTAAAAAGTCCTGTTTGATTCTACTGGATCAAAGACCTGCTGCTGGAGGGGGGTTAACAGGCACACATGCGCATGCACATGCGCATGCACATGCGTGGGCGGTCGCAAGGATGCGCACATTGTATGTTAAGAGTCGCACGTGTGCACACATGACTGAGTTGTACTAATCACACACACGTGTGGGACTTTTAGTAAATAATCACACGAACGTATGTGCATGTCTCGTCCTCCATGACCCATTTCACCCCCCATACACGCACACACACACACGTACAACTCTACCTGACTGCAGGCTATAACTGTTTCCAGTTCTCAGGTGAAGCAGGAACATCAGTTTTGCAGGTAAATGTTAATGAGGATCACTATGGTCGGTTATGTTCTTTGGAGAACCAGAATTGAAATATATTATGTTCTGTCTGTGTTGAGAACCCTCACCTGAACCAGAAAACCTGGAACAATCTGGAGAAACTGTGTCGTTCTTTGACCAAACGTTACCTGAACGTCTACGTCTGCACCGGACCGCTCTACCTGCCCAGGTAACTCGTCTGCTGCTGCTTCGTCTTCTACGGTGTGCGAGGGGCTACAGGATGACATCATCAGGTGTGTGTGTGTGTTTCAGGCAGGAGGCTGATGGGAAACTCTACGTTCGATATCAGGTTTTAGGACGAAATCACGTCGCCGTGCCGACACACTTCTTCAAGGTGAGTCCACCTGTCTGATGATGACGATGTCCTGACAGCTGATGGATTCACCTGTTCCATGTCTCCTCAGATACTGATCCTGGAGCAGGCAGACGGCAGGGGGGTGGAGCTTCGGCCGTATGTTTTACCAAATGAACCAATAGATGAGAAGGTTCCTCTGGAACGTTTCCTGGTTCCCATAGAAACCGTCGAGAGAGCATCAGGACTTCTGTTTGTCCCAAACATCATGAAGAGGACCGGCAGCCTGCATGCCATCACTGACAGATGAACTACACCACCCACAATGCACTGCGGCTGCTCAGTCTGTCTCTCTAGCTGGTCTTTTAAAGTGTCATGTGATCAGTATATTTAAACTGATCATGTGATGATGTTTGTCTGAATATTATTAATGTATTTGATATTTCAAAGATCAATTAGATTTCAAACCTGTAGATGAATTATTAAATATTTTAATCTGCATTCATTGACTTGTTTTTCAGCCACTTGGTGAAAATCCAGTGATAAATTACTTAATGAGCCATAATATATTTTGAATCCAGTAATGAACTTTAATTGAAGGTCTTAATCTGTGATGTCATTCTGTGGGGTTCATTAACCCTTCATCGATGAAGAAAATCCATCTATCCTTTAATTAACCCCCTTTTAGAGAACAAATATCTGATGGAACTTTTTACTCTTTATAAAAATATTTAATATTTTGAATGAGCAGCTGAAGACTTGAGATCTTAATTCCACCTCCAAGTCAATGAAACTGTGAAATGTCTGATCATTGTGTCCTGATAAATATTATTGATCGGTGCAGATTTAACTGGTTGTTGTTTGATGAAAGCAGCACAGACAGACAACATGAAAAAAAAACTTAATTAGAAAGGTTAAAAACATAAAAGTTACAGAGTCTGGTCATCAATTCATCAGGACCTTCACAATAAAAGCTCCAGTTCAGAATTCAATCTGGTTCAATTTGTTTCAGTTCATTCAGTCTGACTGAAAGGTGACAGCCAATCACATCGAAGGAGGGGCGGGGCCTGCTGTTATTTGTAGAGACTTCTTAGTTGGAGGTCAGCTGACTGTTGTCCACCTCCATGAACTCGTCTTCGTCCTGTGAGCTGAAGATGTCTCGCAGCAGGTACCTGTTCTCCTCCTGCACCTCCTGCTGCAACTCTCTGCTGAACCTCCTCAGTTTTTCCTGCAAGAGAGGAGCGACTCTCTCCTGCAGGACATCAATGATCTCTGAACAAACAGGAAGAGGAAGTGATGGCTGTAACCATGGTAACAAGTTATGTTTCCATTTAGTCACACTGTCTCCATTCAAAGTAGCTGAATCAGCTGTTTGCAGCGAACCCCCATCACTGGATTACTTCGTGGATGTAAGGACTGAATTACTGGATTTCATCTGCTCACACATGTTGATGTTAAATGTGATACAATAGAAAGCTCCAGAAGAGCTACTAAATGGGCCTTGTGGTCTTGTTACCTTCTGTTGAACTTCCTGCAGTAAGATAAAGAGCAGTACTGACCTCCATGGGATAAACTGGTCCAGTTGGGAACTCTGGAAACCTTCAGTCTGTGGAAACTCTTCTGAACACACACAGGAGTCACTTTACTGGAATACAACAACAAAGGCTACTGTTAGTATCAGTCCAGTTAATGTAGTATTCCTAACTGTGGTATTAATGTCCCTGACATCACATGTCTAAAACTACTTCGCTCCACATCTCTCTTGCCCTCAATAAGAATCCAGAATCTTTAATATTTAACAGCAGAACACAACACAACTTCTTCTCTGTAAAGTCTTGTGACTAGGAGGCTTCAGGTTTGTCCCTGTCTTACTGGACCCTGATTGGCTCCAAACTAGTTGAGAAGTCATAAATCCTGCAGATACGTCCATGTGATAAAGTGAGATTTAAAGCTATAATATGTAACTTTTCGTGTTATATATTTTGTTGACTTGTGGACTATCCCAGATATTTCCAACAATTTTCAAAAACAGAGAAATCTGTAATTTAATCAGGCTAGTGGTCGCTGTCCCCTTTGATCATACATCAGAATCAGAAATACTTTATTGATCCCGGGGGGAAATTATACAGAGCGACTGTCAGCACAAGCACACAAAGATCATACATCAGCCAGAAGTCATGAATTGACTTTTGATCCAGTTTTAAACCATATTTCTACGATGAACTTTAGATCTTTATCATTTTTAACTTGTTGAAGGATTTTAGTCAATGTTCATCTGGTCATCTTCAGTTATCAGTTAACGTTAAAGGTCCTATATATAACAATATGCAACAATTAACATGTATTAATCCCTTTTTATTGCCAATGTGTGAATGGAGTGTAAAGTCACATAAAAAAGCAAGACCCTCCCCGACTTCCCTGGTTGCCTATAACAGCCTGTGGACTGATTTCTGTGTAAAGGACTCAGGACGGTTTTCCAAAGGAGGTGATGTCATGCGCGCTCCCGAGTGTTTAGCCTCTCTTCAGCTCCATGTTCAGCTCAGTCCGCTACCGTCAACAAACAACCAGCACCCACCAAAACACAGAGCCCAACACAAAGTCCACGTAACTTGTTTGCTTACACGGACAAATTGCTAGCTAGCTAACACTGCAAAATACTATCTTGAGTGGATAACATCAGCTAATTCATCCAGACTGCCAGAGCTGATCTGGCTGATAACTTGGCTCGCTTGCCGTTTGCAAATCACTTCATCAGCTCACGATGCGAAGCAACCAACGCCAAACCCATGCAGCGTAGTTAAGTTACAGCTAGCTGGCTAACCTTAGCTTGCTCACTAATGTTATGGCTCGCAAAACACTACCTGAGTAGATCTGTTCGTTGGCTAGCTTGCCAACTTACTCCACCAGCTAACGTGATCCATGATACTAACTGATGTATTATGACAAACGGCGTTGCTCAGCTACAGACTCCCGTTCAGCGAGCTAACCCAGAGAGGCCAGCAGTGACAAAGAGGCAGCAGGGGAACACAGTGTGGCACGTTACAGACTGAATATTTTCACCTCTAACTCGGTGGGTTAGGGATTTATTTAGACCACAACAGAGTTGGTGATGGTTGGAACGGTGGAAAGACTAACCACAACATTTTTGGTGAGTTTTAGTTTGTTGTTGCCGCGTTTGAATGAAGTGTGTTTTATGATGAGTTAACATGGCAGTAAGCTAGTCATAGTCCAGTGGGAGAGAGGAACTTGAATTCAGAAGGTATGCAGTTGTGTTTTTCTGTTTAATAAGGAAAGTAGGTGTAAGAGTATTTCATGTGACATTTTGTGAGTTTATTTATTAGACTGAAAAAAGCGAAGAGAGCTTGTGGAGCGAAGGGAACTCGCTGGTGTTGTATCTATTTGTCACTTCACTGTTCACTCGCCTACCGACTGCGCACACCAGCAACAGGATGCTGACTGCCGTTTACTTCACGGCCACCGGTGTCGTTAAAAACAACAACTTTCTTAAAACTCCATACAGAACCTTTAACGTTAGGAGGAGACCTCTGAGGATACTGTAGCTCTCGGTAAAAACCTCTTGAACGATGAATACTGAAGGAATCCTAACCAGGGGAAGCTGACTGCAACGACAGGAATGGTAGTGAAGACAACAACTCCCATGATCCCACGCTACTTCACAACGTCAACAAACGCCTGTTATTGTTTTAATGGAGAGACCCGGAGTGGCAGATGTAACTCAAACAGTGAAGGAACAAGGCGAATCACTGTTCTGAGTGAAGGAGCCACTTTAAGTTACCTGCTGATGCTACAGGACTCAGAGGGACGAGTACAGTGTAAAATAAAAAGAGGTCAGAGGTCATTTAAAGACTTTGGATTCATTAACATTCCTGCAGGAAAGATATAAAACCTTCAAGTCTGAGAATAACACTGAGGCAAAGATGCAGCTTCTGTTCTGGGATCAAATTAAATGTTGTGGTTCAAAGTGAACGTGGTTTTGACCTTTGACCTCACCCGACTGTCTGAGCGACCTTGTCCCAGTCGATGTCTGCTGCATCATCCACACGCATGTTGTGCAACCTGAAACACACAATTATTATTATTATTATCATTATTATTATTATTATTATTACTACTACTATTGCTAGTGATGTTCTCAAGGTCTTATTTGATCCAGTTCATCCTAAAGCTGTTGGATGGGGTTAAGGTCAGACCAGTTCAGTTCTTCCACGCCAAAATGGGAAACTTTATGGAGCCAAAGAGACAAACTTGGGGCTTGTACAGCTTTTTAAGAGTAGAATTCAAGCACTTTCAAGGTACCTATATCAAAAATTTCCATTCTCAGAGCAGATGGTCTCCCTCATGACGTCGGGTTTACACCAGACACGGAACAAAAAAGGCCCCCTTTTCATTTCGGAGCGCACATCAGTCAATCTAGCTCCGGTCCATGTCTGGTGTGAGACCATGGATGTAAAAAGTATAAGATGATGCGTTCGCATTGTGCAAGATTATGTTGAAAATAAGGAGTTTATTAAAATGTGTGATTTCTAACGTTGAAAACAGTTACGGTTAAAATGAAGCATTTCCCAAACAAAGACTTACCTTAAAAAAAACTTTACCTTATATATGCACATGAATGATATGCTACAAAATCACTTACAACATACTATCAGCATTAAAACCAGCCCAAAATTAAGGGATCCATCGGTTATAGTTTTTTTACTAAATCATCTACTAATGATCTCATTAACATCCCAAATCTTAAATCATTCAATCATTGTTCTGAAGATCATATAGCAGGACAGGTTCAGGGGTACCGCCGCAGACCTGGCTGGGGACAGTAGATGCAGTATGATGAAGTTTGTTCACTTGCTTTGTTCTCGATTAATGATAAATAATTAGTCATTTTATGACATGGAAAGGTGTCATTTAATGACGTAACGGTACCAAACGGTCCTCTTCTTTAATGTTACCTCCAACATTTTACTGTCAGTAACAAACGTCATGGATGTAAACAGTCTGATTATTATTTCAGGTATTATTTAATTACGGTTAAACAGCCCGCTGTGACTGTGTTGTAGCCAAGTTACATGCTGTTATTGCTACTGCAGGTATTGAGTGCTCCATTATGAATGGCTACTGTATATTGTTATCTTTCAGAACCACACACACGCACGCACGTACACACACTTAAGTGCAATAAAGTGAGGAACCGGTGTCAGGATCCTTTATTTACACCATTACAGCAGTTCTGGCCCATCACACATGGGTGTCCTGTTTCAGGTGTCATGTGATCTTACGTGTTGATGAGGTGGATTTTAGCCTGAAGTCCTTCAGCTCCTCTGTTGAAGGTGCTGACACCTGAAGACAGTTTCAACTTCAGAATGGTGAACCTGAAACACACACACACACACACACACACCTGATCACCTGAAACACACACACACACCCACCCACCCCTGAAACACACACACACACACACACACACACCTGATCACCTGAAACACAGACACACACACACACACACACACACACAAAGTACACTTGAAACACACACAAAGTACACTTGACACACACACACACACACACACACACACACACACACACACACACACACACACCTGAAACACACACACTTATCGTACACCTGAACACCTGAAATGTTGTAAGTAAAGTACCAGTACCGGTAATGTACAAGTACCAGTAGTGGACCGTACAGTACAAGTACAGTACCAGGATTATACCAGGATTGTACCAGTACAGTACAATACCCATACTGTACCAGTACAGTATCAGAATCAGACCTAGCAGGTGTACTGACCACTTGATTCGGCACTGGCCCCAGGCTCTGGTCCCGACCTGCTGACTGATCTCCTTCCAGGGCAGGTTGTTACACAGCTGGTCTCTGCTCAGACCAGAACCTGCAGGACTCTGCTGGACCAGAACCTGCAGGTGAGCCTTCAGAGCCCGCTTCAACCTAGACTCCTCATCTGGACTCCACAAACCACGACCTGGAGCTGGACGGACACATATACAGACATTAACCTGTACCTGAGTTTTGTGGTGGGTGGGGCTAATAGAAAAGGTCAGAGGTCACGTTGTCATGAGTCAGTTTTTACCGATGCTGGCGAAGCGTTTCTGTAAGGCGTAGACGCTGCGGTCCATCTTCTCAGAGATCCTCTTCCAGTTGTTACCATGGAGGTTCTGTAACTTCATCAGAGAATGCATCTCCTCCTTCGAGAACCTAAAAGGTTCAGAGATACATACAGAGATTACCCACAGCAAGAACATAGAGATACATGGGCTCCACAGCCGGAACGCAAAGACACAGAGGGTTCTGCAGCTAGAACATAAAGACACACAGGATTCCGCAGCTAGAACGTAAAGACACAGAGGGTTCCGCAGCTAGAACGTAAAGACACAGAGGGTTCCTGCAGCTAGAACGTAAAGACACAGAGGGTTCCTCAGCTAGAACGTAAAGACACAGAGGGTTCCGCAGCTAGAACGTAAAGACACAGAGGGCTCTGCAAATATAATGTAATGACAGAGGGTATATATAGAATATAAAGAAGCAATGGGCTCAGCAGCTACAACACAGAGCTAGAGACGGTTCAACCGCGAGGACATAAGGATACAGGTTCTACTGCTAGACGTGAAAGACACAGAGGGGTTTTTTCTGAGAACAGAAACACGTTGAAGTTAACTTTGACCTCTGACCTTCCCATGTGGTTCCTGTCATCAAAAATCTTCTTGGCTCTGGTGTGCACCTGATTACATGTCCGAGGAATTCCCTCCGCTGGAGAGACGGGTAGAGAGACAGACAGAGACGATCAGGAGGACTGTCACACCTGATCCCAAGTAATGATGATGACGATAATGTTGATGTTTTTGTGTGTTTACATTATCAAATAAAGTCAATTTTATTTCAATCCATAAACCCCAGTCTGCCTCAGGGGGCATCATACAGCCCCCTCAGTCCTGAGATCCTCCACTCAGATCCCTTTAACAGGGAAAAACTGTTAGAAAGCTCAGGAAGAGCAGCAGAGGAGGGGTCCCTCTCTGGACGTACAGACAGGAGACAGGTGTCGTGTGGACAGACTAGATTGACAACAGAAATTACCAATCCTCTCCAGGAAGTGATGTTGTGCTCTCAGCTTCTTGATCTCCGCCTCCTGCCCTTTGAACCTCTGAGGAAACAGAAGCTGATTGGCCGAGCTGAGGCCCGTCAGAGCCAGGAAGTCTGCAATGTTCTCTCTGATTCGCTGATTCTCCTCCTGAGTGCATCGCCCCCGACGCAGAGAAACTCCTGAAGGAAGAGAAACAGGTGTACTTTAAGTATTAGTACTATGCTTGCACATTTAGTGTATTTTCCTTAACCAATAGCGGAACACGTTAACAATCAATAATCGATTAATAATTAATAAGATACAAAACGCATGTCTTTTTCTCAGTTTAAGTTTCCTTAAAACAATTCAGTTATGTGAAACATTATTTCTCAACCCGGCTAGTAATGGTACCTCTTGAGGGGATGTGGTAGCCTGGCTCAGTGTAGTTCAGTAGCTCATGAAATGCCTCACAGTCCACAACGTTTATCAGCATCATGTCTTTATCCACCATAAATAAAGCCTGTAGTTATTGAACGCTCATCACTACAGCCTCTTCCAGCTAACACTACAGGATTGTTTGTTGGGAGGACGGTGTTCCACTTTTGATTTGTCCTGCGGTCGTCGGGCGCCAACTCTTCAACAGTGACGTACTGGAGCTGTATTATAAGACAATAATGCTCCACGCTGGATTACGTTTTTTTTTTCTTCATCTTGCCTCACCATGTCCCCCTGACAAGTGGCCCTTTGTTGAGCCAGTAATTTTCTCACCCGCAGAGGTGAAGTGCGCCCTTTTGTGGTATAAAAGTTAATATATGAGAGCTCCGTACGAATGGGACACAAAACGTACATTGCCAGTAACCACATCTTTAATCGGTTAAATTCTTAACAGCAATTAATCGATTAATCATTAATCATTAACATTCCTACATAGTACGTTGCTGTATTCAATATTAGTACCTTGCTGTTTGAACTATTTGCAGTATCAGTACCTTGCTGTTTGAAGTTCTTGAAGCGATGCAGGTCGTATCTCAGCAGTTTCTTGATCTGATCGACTGATTTCTTCTTGACGTCTGGAACAAACTCCTGCAGCTCCTCCAACAATGTGCAGTCAAACCTGCAACACAGGAAGTACAGTTAACACTGCGCTCTGATTGGCTGGTGGAGCATGAAGACTCTATAGCAACATGTGACTTTACTATTGAGATGTTTCCACGTGCAGCGACCAAATACTCACTCATCTTCTACATCTGCTCTTCTTCTCTGTCTCTTCTTCTTCCCCTCCCACACCTCCTCGCTCCCTCCTCCCCTCCTCTCCTCTTTTCTCTGCTTCTGCTTCTGCTGCTTCTTCTTCTTCTTCTTCTCCTCCTCCTCCTCCTCCTCCTCCTCCTCCTCCTCCTCCTCCTCCTCCTCCTCCTCCTCCTCCTCTTCCACAGTCTCTCCTTCCTGTGGCATCGCCTCCACCACCCTCTCATCTTTCTTCTTCTTCTCCTCCTTCATCCTGGTGTCTGTTTTTCTGTTGTTGTAGTCAGCCGTTACCATGACGACACTCTCCTCACTCTCTCCATTCTTGTGTTTTTTCTTCTTCTGTTCTGTCTTATTCGTTTCTACAGCAATCTGTGTCTCCTCCTCCTCCTCCTTCTGGCTGTACGTATCTCCATCAGCAGCACGAGGAGGATAACTGGACTCCTCTTCCTCCCTCTTTTTTTTCTTCTTCTTCTTCTTCTTCTTCTTCTTCTCCTCCTCCTCCTGGCTGCACATATCTCCATCCACAGCACGAGGAGGATGACTGGCCGCCTCTTCCTCCCTCTTTTGTTTCTTCTTCTTCTTCTTCTTCTTCTCCTCCTCCTCCTCCTGGCTGCACATATCTCCATCCACAGCACGAGGAGGATGACTAGTCTCCTCTTCCTCTCTCTTGTTTTTTTTCTTCTTCTTCTTCTCTAGTCTCACAGGTGTGTCGATGTCGACAGGTGCCAGACATTCCTCCAGACTATCTGACCACCTCCTCTTCCTTTGAGGGGAGGGAGAGAGGGTAGGCCGTTTCATGGCAGGAGGAGGAACACCAGCAGAAGGAGGTGTAGACTTGATGCTGCTGATCAGTTTGTTGTTGGAGCTGTAAGAGAAAAAACAACCTTCAGTCAGATTATAATCTGGTCCAGGACCAGACCTGATCAGAGGCCTGTACTGCGAAGCAGGTTCAACATACTCAGGATATCTTCTCTTATCTGGCTTCACTGAACCTAACAGCCGCATCCCGCTAAGCGCTCACAAGACGCTGGTTATCAACTCGGTGAGTCAACCCAGGGTTTCATAATCCAGCCACGAGCACATTCACATGAAAGGGGGGGCAGCAGCTGCCAACAACCCCCACTGTGTGACTGAAGGCTTCTAATATCACTGCCCCATCATGAGGGCCCGAGCAGATCTGACTGTCATTACATTTGTGTGTTCTATTAAATTCATGTGTTGTGAGATGTGTTCTTATGGCGTGTTGGACAGTTTTAGTCTTATTCTGTCAGCTGCAGCCCCGGAGTTTCAGACGGACCAAATAAAACATAAATATAAAAACATGGTTCAAAGCGTTGAGTAGGCTTACTTTCATATCTTCTAAGAACAACAAGTACAAGGCTTCAGTGCTTCAGTCAATCTCTGCTGGAGGATGATATCAGTAAACAGGAGTCATTCCCTCCAACCAGAATCTATATCTCTCATATTAAACACCGCCAGGGAAAGACAAAGGGCTGCCGGTCTCTGAACACTCTGCCCCCCCTAAGAGACCCTCTCATGATCCGCCCCGAGCTCCACGGGATCTTCTAAGATTGGTGATGGTCCAGAGCAGGTTATGTGTGCAGCATAAGTTACCATGGCGATGTATCCCTGTAAGAAGTGAACCACCGTCATAACCCTGAAGGTACCTCACTAACCTCAAATCCTGCTTCGTAGTACAGGCCTCTGGTCTGACATTTGGGTTGAGTCATCCATTCATTGATCAGTTCATCAGAAGGAAATATAACTTTCTTTGTTAGAGAATATAATGTTGAGAAAGATGTTTGGGATAAATTTACAGGAAAATATTGCTAAAGATGAAAACTTTTGATAAGCAAGAAAAAGAGTTTCTGATTGGAGTTCAATCCTTTGAAATAATGTTTCAGAACAAAGCTGTAGCATGAATCTAATAGCTAGCTTGATATAGTAGAGAAGTTTAGTAGAGAGGACATCAGACGTGTTGCCAGTGGCTTCACTCATTACATTGAGTTTTTTTATATATACCTAAATATAAAGAAACATTCATCATTAGTGAAGATTATTAGAAAAGAATATAGAATAGAACATGCAATGCAAACTAGTTTGGTTCCAACTCAAACATATAATTATGTGTATATTCTATATATACAAAGAATATCGGCCAATATATCGATAAAATATATATTTTTTCCTAATATTGGTATCGGCCCAAAAATACAGTATTTACAGGCCGGGCTAATGATACAACATTAATACATACTGTATATACTACAGAAATACATATATACACTTCTGTAATAATGCAGTACTAAATACCCTTTATATTACTATAATGCTGCAGTGCTGCATAGTGTATATATCACTATAATACTGCAGTAGTACACATACACAATATAAAAATGACCAAACAACCTGAAGTCTCAGGAAATAACAAGATTACGTTATGACGCCTAAATAAATAAGAAACCTATTTTCTTAATGTCTCCACTACCCCCCCACCCCACTCCATCATGTCTGCAGACGGCCTCCAGAGTGTCTGGGCGGACAGGACAGAACAAGTGACAAAAGAAAAGGTGAAGGACTTGCTATTCTCCTTAACGACATGCATGTATTGGTATGTGCGTGTTCACATCTGAGCCTCTAGATCCTCGTCTGTATAACTGACTGACTTGGTGAAAATACACAACACTTCATGTCCCTTTCATGTGACACTGTAGGCTGCATCAGTGAAGGGAAGGGGGCTGAGTAACATAGTGGTATGGGCTGAACCACCTGCAGCTTAACACTGGCAAGACCAAGGAGTTGGTGGTGGACACCCCCTACACCCATTTCCATCCAGGGGGTGGATGTGGACACAATGCTGGACAACAAGTATATGGGAGTACACCTGTACAAAGAGCTGGACCGGATTAAGAACACTGGGGCTGTGTAGAAGAGAGACCAGAGCCGACTCTACTTCCCGGCCTGTCACTGTGTCTGCAGTACCAGTCCGTGGCAGTCTGTGCTATCTGCTTCGCTGTGGTGTGCCGCGCAGCAGGGTGCGGGCTCAGGAAGGCTGGCTCGGTCCTGGGGGTCTTCTTTAGTTCTTTGGTGGTAGTGTCAGAGAGGAGGGAATTATCGAATAAAATGTGAACTTATTCTTTAACCTGAACCCAAACTACCACCGACAACAGCAGACTCCACAGAGACCGTCCAGGAGAACCGGTCCGAATTTGGTCTCGGTTCTAAACACAAACATTAAAACGGATTCGACCGTCTGAAACAGTCTGGAAGCTTTTAAAGTTTGAATCTGAATCCACTCACCGTCTCAAACCGTCTCCTGCCGTTGCACGCACGCGGGGTGGAAGGCACGACGCTTCTTGTTTACTTCCTGTTTTCTAGCAGCGCATGCGCAGTAGTGATGTGTCGGTCGCGAACGAGCTGGTTCAAAGAGCCGGCTCTTTTAAGTGAACGATGGGAGCCGGCTCCCGTCCGCGACCAAGCCGGGTTTTTTTGTAAAGTAATATAAGGAAGAATGATATGACGATTATTGATATTTGTGCCAAATGCTCGGACAATGATGCTTACCTCGTTGTTAGGCAACGCCCTCTGCACACGGCTCGCTCCAGTCTGCAGGCAGAGTTAAGTTTCGTTTTCCCACTTCTCACCGTGGGCAAAACAGCTGATTGAGCTCGTTTAACACAGTTGTGTGCGTCAATGACAGCAAAACCATACCTACTGTAGCGATTTCTATTAAATGCCTGTGCATCTGCCTTTAAAGTGCCTGCTTCAGAAATAAACCATTTAAAGCATATCCCTGCCTTCCGTGTCCTGACAAGACACCCCATATTGTTCGCAAATTTCCTAACCAGTGGAGCTTTCCTACAATATTAGAAAATGTAATTTTTACTTTTGAATACTTCAGTACAAAGGATGTATTGAATAATTTAAGTGATATATGTGTACACATACAAATCATAAGTCAAAACAGTGCTAAATTTGGCTGAATTATAAAAGGTATAAGTGGTAAAATGAAGAGCCGTTTGGGAGCCGAAAGAGCCGGCTCTTCTTGGTGAGCTGAGCCAAATGATCCGGTTTACTAAAAAGAGCCAGAATTCCCATCACTAATGCGCAGGGCGACTCAAAGACCAGGTGGGCGGCGGTAACATAGATGTCTGAGTTTCCTGGTTCCGCACTCGACTGAACGTTTATGGTGATCTCTGTTCTTCAGATGCTCTGCTGCAATATAACTAAGTACTTTTACTCATGTACTACACCTAAGTACAATTATAAGCCTGAGTGTTTCCATTCCATGTTCCTTCATACCTCTACTGCAACAGTATTTTTTTTAATACAAAATAAAGAGCTGCATGCATGGTTTTGTGTTCTGTGTCGTCTTTTATTTTTATATTTATCAGTTTTCTATGTAACTGAGTCCTGAAAGGTTTATTTCTCATAAGAAGTGAAATCAAATCTGTCTGAGGTCACAATATTTCAGCCTGTCTGATCTGCACAAGAAGATGTGTTCATGAGATGAACTCCCACACGACTGCATCAGTGATAATTATCCTACAATATAAATAGTACAAGAGGGGCCCTTCAGCATGATGCTTTAGCTGAAGTTGTATCTGCCGACTGTAACTTTACACTGTTTCTCTTGTTTCTGGATTGCAGATTTACTCATACACATAAAAACACGTTTTTTTTATTCATAACAAATTCAACGTGGATCATTTTTAGATGTTCTGCAGAAAAACATCCATCAATTGTCATTTTTTTATTAGATAAATGTTAAAATATGTTGTTACTTTATCAAAAGCGAATATTTCTACTGATGTTATTACAGATGATTTTACATGACAGGGCAGACGAACAGGTGAAGAGTGCGAGTTCATTTCCTGCCAAAACTTAACAAACAAACGAAACATGTTTTATAAATGTCCTACGATTCACTAACAAACACAGTTAGGTCTGCAAATACAAAACGTACAAACACAACATATTATATTAAATAAATAATATTATAATATTTTTGCTGCAATACTGAGAGTGGCCACTGGGCTAAATTGGAAGGAAGGCTGAGCGGCTGCGCCGTATCCAGGCACATTTAAACAGACTCATAGCGCCACCTGCTGTTGTGGAGGGCGAATTACTCAGAAAATTCTCAGCACAATCACGGTGGAAAGAGTGTGCCAAAAGTCACGTGATATTTTTTTGTCTTTGTTGGATATATTTTTTTGTACTTGACATGCTGTATTTGTTTCTGAAGCGTGATGTTAATATAATATAACATTGTTTATATTTAATATAACGTGGGTGTGATTGATAGGCACGTTTTCTATTTGCAAACCACATGTTTCATTTGTTTAAGTTTTTGCAACCAAGGACCTGGTTCAGGTCTGGATCTGGTTCAAGTCTGATGGACCTGGAAGTTCTAGGTTCTTCCTGGTTTCACTGTGTTTTACAAACAGAACATGGTCATGTTTATCTTCTGTTTGGTAGCAGAGTTCAGTTCAGCTGTAAAATGAGCAAGAACAGAAGAAGTGGAAATTTACATTTTGTTTTCCATGTAGTTACTTTTAGACGTCAGTTGGGTTAAATTAACAGAATATTTTCTTCAAGAGAATAGAATAGTGATGTAGCATTTGGTTGCTTCTACGGAGTGCAAAAAATATCTCTATTGGAAATGTGACATGATTCAGAAAATACCAATGCTACCTGAATGGAAACTTATTTAACGTTCTCCCCACACTGAGAACACAATGTACAGTTTACAGAGAAATGCAGAACAAAGCACACTTCAGCTATTCTGAATCAGAACATCGTCTGTATGTTCAAACACACTTTCTTACCAATCTGGTCCAGGAACTCATCCCCAAAGTGGGACAGAACAGTGGAAACAAAAGCAGAACCAGAGACAACGCTGTTTTACAGGTGGTGAAGTTCATACAGTGGAAAAGGACTGACTCCCTGTGAGTCATGTGACCTGTGGAGTTTGCTTGTAATCAAAGTGTTTATATTCAGTGTTTCTCACCAAAACTTATTAGATCTCACGCAAGAACTTTTTTGTATTTTTCTCCTGAAACTCTCCGTCAGGTTAGTTCGTTGTCAGATTCCTCAAACTCTTAACTGCACAAACTTGTTGTAAATCACTCGTTTCAGCCTGATGAGGCTGTTAATGAGGAGGTGAACGTATGTGAGATTTCATCATTATCATTTACATAATCTACGTCCCCAAAAATTCCCATATAAGGATCTGACCAAGGTTCTGCTTTGTGGGAAGATTTCACTCATAAAAACTAAGGCTCAACAGGTTATCGGCTCCGATATTCAGCATTTCTATAATTATCAGAATCATTATTCATTTTATCCAATTGGAGATAAAATGAATTCATTTTAAAATGTCCTACTCTGGCTCTGATTCAGCCGCCTCTCTCTGTCTGCATCACCGCTCTGTAGTGTCACTCAATGTCCCAGACTCCATTAAACACCACAATCTTATCATTTAATTCTATGATGACAGTTACATCTCTGACAATGCCCAAAGTCAAAACCTACAGGATTTCATTCCATGGAGGCGAAAGCGAGGGCTTTTAAATCAGTCACTCATCCTTCCAAATAATGCACATTTCTCGCATGTCATTTAACAAAACCGGTCATACACATCAACTCACTTCTATTGCTATTGTTCATATTCAGCTATAGTAATCAGTAATGAAGTAGCCTAGTCTTGAATGACAGGTTCCCTGTTATCACATGTTGTTAATGTATGACATTTAAAAAATTGAAACCAACTTTCTAAAGTTGGTTGTCGGCCTGCAGCTTTTTGAAAAGATAATGTTGAAATGTTTTCTTTTGCAGCATTTAGTTAAACAGATGCTTAAAGGCATTTGGTTTTGTGTTGAAGTTTGCTTTATTCTAAATTTTGACACTGAGATTTTAATTTTTACGGAAAATGTATATTGTTATCAGTCTCTAATCATCTGTATCGGTCCTGAAAAAAAAACCCAATAAAAATGGTCAAAAACTTTACCAAACAGTAAAAAGAAGAGTTTTACTCCACGGAGCTTAAAGATAACAGATATAATTAAAAATTAAAAAAAAATAATACAGCTGTTAATGATGTGTCATCAGAGCAGAGCTGCACTGTGATTTAACATGAAGTTAGATAATAAAAACATCTTTCTAAAGCAAAGTGGTTGATGACTAACATGAGAGAAGGTTAAGGGGATGTGAGAGTCACAGAGATATTAGACAGGATGATATATTATAGTCTATAAGTCAGGTGTTCTAACAGGAGATGATGCTGGACAGAAACCTGCAGAAATATGCCAATAAAAATCATAAAATTAAAAAAGGAAAAATGTTGTAAAAAGTCCCAGTAAATTGGTAGTCATGAGGTTGATCAAATGGCCAACAGAATATTAATTTTGTATTAATTCATTAATATTTGCCAGCTGACTGGCAGCAGGATGTGTATCGCCACTTGAGTACACATGAGATACAAACAAGGGTTAGGGTCTACGAGTGATCACAACTTACACATGGAACCTTTAACTACTGGGCTCAGGAACACTATGGGTCCTAAAAACAAGACAACTAAGACCAGCAGCAGTTGAGAAACTACAGTAGGAACACATTCGGGTGGTCTCAGACCAGACCTTCAGGGTGTGTTTACTATAATCACTGTAAGTCTGTTGTTTGGAGTCATCATGCAGAAGTATCATCAAGGTTTCTACATCAACACAGTCTGGTAGGATTCTGGTTTCAGTCTGAATCCTGCAGCCAGACTGATTCACATGAAAATCCAAAATGTCCTGATGACAAGATCGAAACTCTGTTCAACAGTCTTACACTTAAAGAGTACTAGTAAAACCCTGTCCTTGTGGAGCTCTGAAGGATCCTTTCAGACTCTGCTCTTAATCAGTGATGATGATGGTGATGATGATGGGGGGAGGATCCTGCTGTGTGTGTGTTGATGTGTGTGTCGTGGTCATCCTCAGAGTGTGTCAGCAGCAGCGAGGCTCTCTGCTCATCCATCCTCCTGGACTGAACTCTCTGAATCAAACTGAAGAAATCCTCCTGACCTTCAGGTGCCAAACCAACCACATCATCCAGATCAGGAAGGGAGCACCTCTGGTCCTCCATCCTGTCAGACTATAGACAGACAGACAGTGAGACAGGCAGATGGAGAGTAAGGCAGACAGGGAAAGGCAGGCCATTGAAATCCCATTAAGTTTTCATGGATGTCACCAGACCAGTTCCTACCTGTACCTTGTTCCTGCATCTCCCTGTACCCCGTTTGTGTCTTTACCCTGTTCCCACATGTACCCCATCTCACGTATTCCTGTGCCCCGTCTCTGTCTGTACTGTGCCCTGTTTTTGTCTTTACCCTGTTACCACCTGTACCCAGTGCTGGCTGTATGCTGTATTCTATTCCTGCCTGTCCCCCGTACCTTGTGTCCTGGTGGTTAACTGCTGGTTCCAGTGTGCTGGTACTGGTGCCCTGGAAGAGGTAGCCTATACTTGAAGAGATATCATGTACCCTGTCCCCACCCTTACCCTTGTCCTTCCAGTACCTGGTGCACTGGTTTGTAAACCTGTCTGTTGCCTACTGTGACCTGCCTTCCTGCCTCTCCTCTCTCAGACTTTGCCTGGGTTAGGGTTAGGGTTAGGGGGTTAGCCTAACCCTAACCCTAACCCCTTGTTTATTGAACTCTGGGAACCTCACCACCGCCACCTTGCCCTCACATTGTAAAAAAGACAACGTGAAGTGTAGTTTAAAATGGCAGCATCCAGGGGATTAAGAAGAAGCTACTCACAGCTGGAAAGAAAAACGAAAACAATATTTCACCTCACTTCATCCTCTGAATGTTTGATACAGTGAAGACAAACATCAGTGTAGTGTCATTATGTTTCCTCCCTAAAAACAGTCATATGACATGCTGGTACCTGGTAGTGTATGAGCATGCAGTAGAAGTCCAGACTAGGAAGGGTGGGCTGGTTGGGGCTGCAGGCCCCACAAAGAGCAACTGGTCCTTGGTCAGGCAGTAGGCTGATGCTGGCTCTCTGGTCCTCCAGTCTCTGACCCTGACACTCCAGGATCAGGTCCAACAAGGCCTCTGGCTCCTCCTGCTGGCTGCTCCTGCACTAAAACGACAGCACAGGGACAAGCCATGGGTTATTACAGTTTTTTTTCAATAGCATTGTCAAAACGCTTCACACAGTCAGAAACAGAATCTATGTGGACCGAACTGAGAATCATTTTTCATTGCTTTCACATAAAATGCATTCATTGACCACACTTTCCAAAATCCATGAACTCTTTCCCCTTCATACTCCACCTGCAAAACACTATATTTGCAGCAAATTGTTCAAAAAATAGCAGAATATTTACAATGAAATGAATAATAATCATAGCTGATTGCAATTTCAGCTGAAAACCTACCAGGTGTCCTGTTTTTAGTCTCATTACCAAACAAATGAAAGAGGACGGATTTAGAATGACTTTGTTTGGAAACTAGGGAGGAAGACTAGAACCCTCACATTACTGTATAGTATGAGTTTACTATACATGTTGCTGATGGAGTTTTTTGTAATTATTATTGCAGCCCTGGAATTTCAGGAATTTGTTTTTTGTTTCACCGTTTTATTTTTCACAGGTAAATGACTATATGCAAAGACATAGAAAAATAAAGGATGTTGAATCAAAATGCTGCATTTCTGATTCATTCTTGTTATGAACTTTAGAACAGTCAATAACATGAACAGGTGTTATTCTTGTGTTATTAAACCAGCTGAAGCTAAAGATTACACTTTGTAATCTCATTCAGCACTTTAAACCAGTTCACTTTCACATTCTAATTCTATTCGGAAGAATTCAATAGTTTTTTTGGCAGCAGCAGGTGACAGTTACCTTGCTCCTGGAAGTAGTGGGTCTGGTCCTGGAGCTCAGAGCAGAGCCAAAGCTCTGACCCCGGGGCCTGGTGGAGCTTCCTTCAGGACCAGGACCTGGTACAGGAGTCACAAGACCTCCATGGCTCCTGAGGGGTGAGGTGGAGGCTGAGGTCCTGCTGCTGGGTGCAGAGTGAGGCTGGGGAACAGCACTGGTGTTATTGGGACTGTGGCATCCTGGTCCAGCCTCCAGATTGCCGTTATAGTGGGGGGATGGAGAGTGTTTGGGTGCAGTCACCCCAATCCTCCCATTCTGATGAGAAGGTGAAGACAGGGAGGGAGGAGGTAAACCTGACAGTTTTTTGTCAGCCATATTGGAGATGTGGAGGTTTAGGCGGGGCTATTTTTCTCATCAGTGGGAGGAGCTAAACCTGGGCAGAAAAATAGTAG
>NW_027261221.1:0-24478 GCF_043641665.1 Enoplosus armatus | reverse complement strand
GCAGGGTTGGTTATGCAGTGGGTAAGAGTGTCTATATCATACATATGTGTGTGTCAGCATACACATCTTATGCATGCCTGTGTGCACATTGGTAGTGGAGAAAGGAGTCTGGTGGATGAATTGCCCAGCACTGTGAAAGCATGCACGCTTTCCTCCCCCTCGGCATCTAAAAAGAATGGCTCTTTCACCTCCTTTTTGAACTCCCTCGCTTCTCTCAAAGACAAACGGCAGAAACTCCCCCCACCTCCTGCCTCGCCTCCATTATGTGGACGACAAGTGGCAGTGCGTTTAGCCTTTGCAATAGGGAGACACACTCAGAGAGGATGGGTTAGAAAAGACTTCACCCCCCTTGTGGACATCCTGCCTGGGCCCCCTTTTGCTCTGAGCCTACTATCCAGACTATGCTAGGCTTTGCCTTTGACCTCAATCACTCGCACAACACCTCAGAAAACCAGCAATCCAAGCAAACACAAAAAAACAAAAAACAGACGAAAACCAATAGGCTTTGTGTATGTCTGTGCATCTACAAGCATATGTGCATGTGTGAGTGAGGGCTGGAGGGCATACGCTATACCTCTTGGGTGTGTGTTCCACATTCTTCCCAGACAGATATTAAATTAAGGCGATAGGGGTAATTAACATGCAGATCAGATGCCACACGGAAGACATAACAAGGGCCGCGCAAAAGTGACCGGTTGAGCAAGAAAGAGGGATGGATGGAAAGACAGAGTAAGAAAAGGGAGAAATAACAAGGAAGAATGATGCCCTACACTGTTATTTACCTGCACGCGCGCACACACACACACATTATTATCAGTTAATCAGACAATTATTCTCTTGATTAACTGATTAACCGTTTGGTCTATAAAATGACTAACAAATAGTAAATAGTGGCAAATCATTTTTCAACAAATTAATTAATCGACTAGTCATTTCAGTTAGATCATGCAATCTAAAATAAAACTATACTAATATTTTAGATTTGTCCATTCTGTAACCCCAACACTAAACCACAATTATAAAAACTGAAGCAGGATAAAAAGGAACCAAGATATATTTATTTAAGATATATCCAGAGGTGGTAACAGCAGGAAATGTACTTGATGATTATAATGATTATAATTTACCATTTATTAGGCACAAATGTACAATCTAATGCAGTTTAATGCATGAGATATCCCTGCAACAAATCATATCTTTGTGAAGCTTAAAATGTAAGTAAGTGTAAGTATATCTTATTTTCAGTGGTAAAAATGGAACTGTTAACTAAACTATAGCTGAGCCCTCCAAATATAACACCAGAACACATATTTGTGATATCTGCCTATAAATTTACAAAAGACCAACCAAACCGCCATTACCACAGGGTCCTTGAATGTGACATTTTTCAGATGTCATATTTGCATTAAACAATGACTTAGATACAAACAAAGCTCCACCGACTTGACATGTAAAACTAACTAATACAGTCCAATTAGTGATACAGACCCAGCAGTTTTTCGCTTGCCTGACCTTTGAACCCAGACCTGGCCACACAGCCAAACCCCACCAGACATCCTCTGACTGACAGCCAAACAGGACCAATCACAAGACAAGACACGTATCCTTCAGCCAATTAGACATGCAGGGGACAGGCTGTCTTTAGGCCCGTGTGTGCTAGACGAGACTTTGAGGAGATTAGTTGAGGGTTGCACAGTAATCTCTTTCATATTTACTTTACATGGCTGTAAATATGCTGCTTATCTGCCCCTCCCCTCATTTACACATGCAGCACCATATGGTGTAGCTCCAAATGTGTGCATGTAAAAACAGGTCAAAGGCCACAGAACAGAACAAGGAGAAAAAAATGAGATGTGCTGGGGGACAAGAGAAACATGGGTTAAAGCAGGGAGAAGGGAGTAGGTCTGTGGGTTGAGCATGCCTGGCTGTGTTCCCTCCTCACTATCCTCCTACTATCCAAGTGTCCGTGTATGTGTGTGTGAGCAACAGGGGAGTGTGGTGAGGCCTATTAACAGACGTTGTGGTAATAGGCAGGGGGAGCCAGGATGTGTCTGAGCCACTGACCTGCCCATTAGCTCTCTCCACTCCGCTAAGCCCTCACATCGATCACCCAGCCACACATCATTGATCTGGAAAACCAGGCACGAGTGCACTACTTAGACATACCCTCCGTCTCTAACGCCTCTCACTGTTACCGTGTGTGTGTGTGTGTGTGTGTGTGGGAGGGGGATGGTAAATGTGTGTGTTTCTACATGTGCAACAGCGTGTGTGCTCCTGCGTGTTTTATCTTGAATGTTAGACAGGCCCCTGGGTCTGAGTGGACACACGCATCCACAGACACCCTTCATTACACATACAAAAGGCCAAGGAATTTAAAAGCCTGCTGTTATATCATTCCACCCATTATTCAAATGTATTCCACCTTCCCACCTCTCTGCTGTGACATAATTAACAATGTACACTCCACTATTAGCCACACTGGCAGCAGCTAATTGTTAGCTGTCAGTGTGAATGTTCAGAGCACATAGACACCCTTAACCCTCTACGCACTTTGCCCACGTGCATGCACACAGAGAGGCACAAAATAGATATGTAATCACACAACTGTGTGCATACACACACACTTCTACACTTCTAATTCTATACTTTGACCTGGATACAGGGTCCTGCTCTAGCTTCTGCTAATTAGATCAAATTGTTCCCTCCTCACTGGCATTGTAGAGATGAAGCCCCACTGCCTGTTCCCCTCAATACATCAGCAGAGATAGGCACCAGAATACCTATTTTTCTCTCTGACAAAGAGAAAAAGCAAGATGAAGAGAGAGAGAAGGAGATAGAATGGGAGGTTACAGAAATGACTATTTTACTGTCATTCTTACAGCAGAAAAGAGAAGAATAAAGGGAGGGGAAAGGATGCAGAGAGAGAGGGGGAGGGAGGGAGGGAGGAGGGAAGGAAACAAGAGGAGGAAACTGAGTGGGGTGAGGAAAGAGAGGGGACGAGTACAGATGGAGACATGTGGATGCATGTCAGTCAGTAGCAGATGTGACTGTATGCTTCTGCAAAGAATGGAGGAGAAAATAAACCTGTGAGATGGAGGAGGAGAGTTGAGCTGAGCTGTTTACATATACAAACACCCATAAGCACCTGTAAATTTGTGCAAACACATTCTAACAAGCTGCACGTCAATCACTGGTGCTATGTCACTGTATGCTGTAATACAACAGTTTGACAGCAAACAAAGCAATTAAACAGATGAAACAGCTCAGAATACCTTATTGTAAACAAGGACTTCGATGTGTCACTGACTTTGAAAGTAAGCTTTGATATCCCTTGTTATCATGAAGTTTTATACAATATATTAGAGAGATCCACTGAAATGACAAAGAAGAGTGGGAGTGTTGTGTAAAAGTAAGAGGACAATCTTTTAATGACTTGTGTATCACTTTTTCAAATCAAAACATAACCCACAACAACCTGGTATCTTTTCCATCATCCCCGCCCCCTCAACCCCCCCCCCCCCCTCTCCCCCCCACCCACACACACACACACACACACACATACCCTCAAACAGATGGCACGGGGACGATGATAGCCAAACCAATTATTTACCTAATTATGACTTACCACTTAACAGCATAATCTCCCCCCGCAATTGTTAGGTATTAAAATAGGGGTGATTAAGGAGGTTATGCAAATCTAAACAAAATCATTACGCTTGTGGTGGAGTTAACAGGGACAACCCAGCGTGCCCACTCGATTGGATCCGCACTGAATAATCCTAACATACACACATTGCTGTGTTATAAAGCACCGTTTCTCTGGTTTGCCTGTCCACAAACGTACGCCATCATGCATAGTGATAAATGTACAGGAAATGCAGAGAGGGAGGGAGACAGAGATGCAGTAGCCGCCAATGTGAGTTCAAGCCCATGCTAATAGGGTAATTGCATTGATTTCCATTTAGCTGCACACTCTGATGTTATTTACAGCATTTAGCCCAACAAACAAGGCCTTTCTCTCTTCTCTCAGCTTGCTTTTAACCAGCCGTGACATGCTGTCAACCCCTTTTCCTCTACCCTCTGCCCCCCTTCACCCTTTTCACAACTGCCAAAACAGCCAAATACATTATTAGGCCATTAATAGCAGTCACGCTTACACATCACTCCACCCGCCCCCCCCTCCCTCCTGATTCATTCCAGTATTGCAGTCCCTCCCTCCCTCTCCTCCTCTCAGGCCTGTTGGCATGGGCACCGAGTTGCTCTGAAGTGGCCTTGTTTATTCAACCAGCCTGCGATGTGGTTGTGTGTGGTGGGGTGAGGGGTGGGAGGGCTTTGTTTAGGTGGACCAAATGTCAAGGCTTAACAAGTGTTCGGGCCAAATTATGCTTTTTCAAGGTGTTCTGGGACTCCGTAGAGGCTCCCATCGCAGCTGAGCTGCACCTCCTCAAAAAGTTGGAGGCAATGTGTGATATATATGCAGTGAATGTTTGGGCTGCTTTGTGTTTTTTTCTCTCAGTGAATCTGGTGTAGGTGGTGTTTGTTGACAGAGAAGGACAACAAGTTGACAAATTTGAATTTTGTGATCTAGCAAAGCATTTCCTATGCAAACCTGTGCTGTTGAGAGAAAAGAGAATATAAACATGATTAATTTAGGTATACAAAAATGCACAGCACTCTCTGATAACGCATGAAACATCCATCTGCTGTTGTGGGGCGCTATGACGGCCAACAGGTTAAATCCTACCAGCCTTTAGAAGTCTGTCTTGTCTCACCCGTCTGTCTCACATGTCTCACAACAATAGACTATAAGAGAAAGAGAAAGACAGCGTGAGAGAGTGTGTGGCAGTGATTAGCATGCAGCAGACAGAGCTTTGTATTAGTGCTATATTAATGTGGTGGTCACGTCCGGGACACAGACAGACTGCATTAAGCTCATCATCACTCCTCTGTACACATCAAGGACTCTGCCGAGACCTGCAACCTACCACACTAGTTAAAGAGCAACAGGGGATGTGGTATCTCTCTATGTGTGTGTGAGTGCATATAGTTCACCTTTTCACCCACTGGTGCACATGGGTTAACATGGAGACAAGGGCAGGAGGTTGTTTTGTAATCATGAGCACAATGTATGTAGGAGTAACATATGTGTCCTGTGTGCTGTGTTTGTGAAGAGCGTCCTCACATATGACTCATTTCATTCACATCCAAGGGCTGCGTGGGCGGTATAGTGGCATGGTATTAACACCACAGAGGCACTAGTGTGTGCAAGTGTGCATGTTATACATACATATGAGCGTAACATATGCCATTTAGGTTTATCCAAAGCGCAATGCAATACCAGCAGTGCCCACACAATTGGGCATCCTCCCGGTGGGAATCAAACCTCTGAATGTAGCAACATTAGCATCATGCTCCAAGATCTCCAAGGCAAGGAGAGTGTCAGGGTTCATCCACTGAGCATGTTGTTTGAGTGCTTTAAGGATTTCTTCCTTTCTCAGTAGTTTCGGGAGGTCAAAGGCAGTTGGAAAAAAACAGTCAAAGAAGTTTATATTCCATTTACTTCCTCTTTGCCTCCAACCTTATACACTCCTCATCTCATTTAATTGAATATTGATGGCCTATTAGCTGACAAGCATCTAGCTCGCTGACAATGCAGCCATCTTTAAAATCTGCCCGCTCTCTTCCTCCCACCTGCGAGACACTGAATTAACTTGGCTGATAAAAAGGTCTACAATACAAAAAAGCTATAGTGATGTAATTTGCCTATTGTGCTTTACAAAAGAGATACAAGGACAAGAACAACCGGCGTAGTCTCTCCGAGTCACTGCAAATAAAAATAGAGATTATACACACTAGGTATAGGTATGTTTTCCTCACTCTCCCTCCCTCCATTACTTCCTTTCTCCCTGAGGGTTCAAACTGCAAAAGCTAGCGCCCTACAGTAAGACGATAAGGGAGGCTAAGGCGCTTCTATCCCTGCAGAACACACACACTCTGAGGGATAAGCTATGGACTACTCCGGATCCTTGAAACACACAAACATGAAGAAGCAGACGTTACAAAGCAGAAGCTCTCATCTCACCACTAAGCAAGCAGGGGAAGGAGGGAGGGAGAATGAAAGGATTTAGTCTTCATCTGCGGATGAACATGCCATCTCCTCCTCCCTGTTAGCACAGATTCCCTTGCTTCCCTTTACCTCTAATTGCCAATTCAGCCCTCTTTTCAGCTCTGTCAGCCTGCCCTGAAACACCCACTGTCTTTGGACAACTGGGTTACTGATGACTGATGAGATGAAGCGTTTGGTAACACTCTTTACATTCCAAAGCAACATAAGCTATGGCTATGAACATTAGAAACACATTCCTGAAGCCAAGCGCACGCTTCACACTCCTCCAAGACACTTTCCCTGCATGCAGATGGTGTATGTTTAAAGCCAGCGGGGCGAGGCAGCGCATGTCAGTGTGCGTGCATGCGTTTGTATCTGCGATGTGTGTGTAAATGTACGAGTGTGCCCGCCTGTGTACGCGAGTGCTCGAGGTCTCACCTGGGGGACGAGAAATTAACACAAGCAAATTTTTACTGCGTTCATTTTCATTTTGCTGGTAACAAGACCATCTGCTAACCATCCTGCTCCACGAAAAAAGAGAAGTGGGCTACGCTGCAATCACTCCAACAGGCCCAGTCTCCCTCCTCACCCCCTCCACCCTCTCCCTCCAACACAGTGAGGAGCACAGATAACACCTCAAGGCCATGGTGTTGCTGCCAGCCTTTAAACCTCTCCGTCTCCCTCTGCCTTGCTCTCTGTGGTTTTCGTGATGAAAGAGGGGAGGCAGATCAGAGGAAAACATGGCAGCCAAAAGACTTATATCCACAGCCAAGGCTAAAACCAGAGCACAGAGTCACTGCCCTTCACTGTTCACCTACAGCACAGACTTGTGGACAACCACCCAAAACAGACACTGACGTAGATAATAGCCAAATGTGTTACGTACATACAAAATATGAAATAATGCATGTTTGCACCGACACACAGAGGAACTGATCTGTTTGGGTGTGCATGTGTATGTCTGTGTAGTATACAGATGGGCTCCAGTGGGCTGTTACAAACCCTCTCTGACAGCGGCTTAACGAGGGCACTGGCCTTTGGCTCCTGCATCTGTGTCGGTGTTGAGCAGCCAAAGCACACAAGCACACAGATTAATAAAAGCTTAAATGTATGTGTAATGTATAAATCCACGCACACATATTCAGTCCAGCATGTTACATATGTTTAGTTATTACCATCCCACATCTGTTATAATGACAAAAATCATCTCCTTGCTTCCCACTACACGTAGGAAGACTCTGCACTTTTCAGTAAAAGGCTTGAAAGTGTTTTATTTGTGGCAAATAATGACACAGGAAAAGAGAGAGAGGGAGTGAGAGGAATTCACTGATCTAATTAGCAGATAGTTAGCAGCAAAACAGTTGAGTCCAATTAGAGGGTGTGTTGTAGTGTATGTAGGGAAGGGTTTAAATGCTATCCTGATTATCAAGGCTGTTTATTTGTTCTCTACCAGGAGACACACTCGGTGCATCTTACTGCTAGATTTACACAAATAGGGTGAGAGTGGAGCAAGTGTTTATTTTAGACTGAGGGTGAGTTAAACACTAGTGTGTCTGAGTGTGTTTGTGTCTGTTAAAGGTTTGGGTGTTGGGGAATGAGCAAGCGTGTGTGCTTGCATGTATCCACCTGTGTGCGTGCATGTGGGTGTCTCCATTGGAAGAGGGCACGCAGTTGTCTGATACACTTAGAATCCTCATTAATATCCAAAATCTTCAGAGACCCTTTCCAGCAGCCCCAAAAACTCTGCTTCACTGCCACATACCACAAAACACACCCCACCTCCCTGCTCCCTCCCTTCCTCTTGGCAGAGTCTCCCCCTGTCGGCAGGTGCACACTCCGGTGGCAGCCAAAGTGCCAACCTGCCCTCCATATGCCTGCCTCCACAGTGCCAGCTTACTCCTGCCACTCCCCACCAGGATTCAGCTGGAAGGCCCTCCCCAAATCTGCCCCCCCTTTTTTTTCCTCCCCCACACTCATCAGTATCCACCCCTAGCCTTTCTTCTCCCACACACACCCCTAACCTCATCCCTCTCGTGCCAGTTCTCCCCTCTTGTCTCGCACAAAGCGGTGAAGCACTTTCGGCAGCCCGTTCACATCCACTTGTCTTATCTTTCTGTGCGCTTCATCTTCCCCCTTTAGCCCTTTTCTCACCTTACACTGTACATTCCTCTGACCTTCATCTGCTGTTCTCAACCCTCCTAAGCATCCCCCAGTTGTCCAGCTCTTTTCTGAGACCTCCCTTGACATGATGCCGAGAGACCGGAGCAGACACTCACAGAGCCAGGAGCCAGGCCACATCAATCAGCGCCGGAGTGTTGGACGACTGCGTGTCAGATCGATGCATCATCCTTCAACTGGTTTTACTCTGGGATTTATAGGGAAACCCGCTCCCGGACCAGTGGTGTAGAGCATGTTTTACGGCTAGCAAGTTACTCTTGTTTCTATTGGGCTCAGGGCATCAACGCATAGTGTGAGGGGAAGTGTGTTTATGTGTGTCCACTCACTTAGAGCCGCTGATGTAACCTTGTCTGACCTTTCAGTTTGTACAGTTTTCCCTAAGGGTGTGAAACCTCCCCTATTGAGGCTACACTCTAACACCAAGCAGCCAAGTAAACACAAGTAAACACATGAACACACAAACACAGTGCCCGCAGGGGTGGATGTGAGAGAGGACGAGATATATCACCAAACCCTCTGCCCCCTTTTTGTTTTGAAAAAAAAAAGGAGACAGGCGTCGTTTCTCGAACACATATTGTACACCCGCATGGACAAATACAAACACAATGTGTGAGATTTATACTCTGCTATAGCCGCTGTGCTATTTGTTTTGTGGTTGCTGTAAGGCTTCCATAAACACAGAGTGATGGAGCGGTAATCCTGTGCCCTCTCCTCATTACTCCTCCTCCTGAGGAAGTCATCTGACCGGCCCGGAGCCATCTATTCAGGTCACAGCCATCATCTATCATCCATCATCGAGTCTCTCCCTGTCCCCCCATCTCACACTCACTCACACACAAATTCAGGGCGTGACACTAATTTTAATAGGATGTTTTGGACCCAGTCAGTGATCACTCGCCCCATGCAAAAACCACTGTCTGAGAACGACAGACAGTGAAGGAGAGAGTAACAGGGGACAGGGGCGGGAGCATTATAGAGAGAGAGAGAAGAAGAAAAAGGAGAGTGAAAGAGAGAGAGCGAGAGAGAGAGAGAGAGAGACCTTGCCTCGAGTCATCTCCAGTCTTTAACAGGATGTGATGAGCTCTCGCCATTCTCTTAATCTGTCTCCCATGATTCATTTCCATTTCCTGTGTGCCGAGAGGCTGGCAGCTCGGCACCAATCAGCCACACTGAGGCACACAAACAAGCATACACACACACACACACAACCTGCAAAGCAAACACCTCTGAAAAATGAAGTAGAAGACAGAGGTTATTCATTCATTACACCATTGAATGTGGAGTAGTCTCTGACCCAGGTCATTCATCCCTGGTGTGGAAGGTAACTGACAACCCAGGACCTGCTAACCCTCTCCGACCAAATGCATCTCCTGCTGACACTCTGAGGTCATCGGCCACTCATCCTCAACCCCTCCAAACACTCACACACTGAGTAGAGAGAAGCCCCCCGAGGACACAGGTATTTACAGCCTCGTCTATAAACACTGCAGCACTCTGAAAAGAGGCAAATTGCACTTCCTTCATGTCTTGTCTTAAGTGAAGGGGTTGCTTTGATGGCTAAGCTCCAAAATCCCATCGACCTCTGATTGGAAAGCTGTCAGCTTAAAAGGCCGCCCCCTACCCACCACAAAAAATATACACAAAAATACACACCAACATACAGTTCCAGAGTAGAAAAAGTGCTGTTTCCAAATCCCTATTACCCTCTCTCTGGGTGGTACAGTTCTCTGTTTTTCACTCCTCTTCCTCATAAATCTTAGCCTCACACACTCCTAATTACCCCGGGAAGTGAGGGAGGATTACCCTGCTTCTCCCTCTAACCTCATCTATCTCCCTTTTTGTGCTTGTTTCTCTACCCGCTATGCATTTATAGAGCTGTTAAAAGGGCAGGGAACATTTGAGATCAATGGCATTTGCCAGTTTTCAAGTGTGTGTGTGTCTGTGAGTGTGTGTGTGTCTGTGAGTGTGTGTATGTAAGTAAAGGTGTCCATGTTTATTAAAACTGTCAAGTGTGAGGACCTGAACACTGAAGCCTGCTGGTGTAACCAGCAGGTGTTCTGCCAGGAAGGAAGTGGACAAAATGTAACTGAATCTCTGCTGCCCTGCAGAAAAGAGTCAACTGGCAACTGATACTGCCTATCCTCTCATCTGTCTGTCTGTCTGTCTGTCTGTCTGTCTGTCTGTCTATGCATGTGTCTGACTGTGAAGACATGAACATTAAAACACCTTTCTGTAACACACGTCTGCTTTTATGGTTTTATAAACTTTACAAATGCAGATTCCATGTGGTTTCTTCCTGTAACTATAAGACCATTAGTTTATGCCACAAAAAGAAAAAAAAGTCTTCCTTTGTGTAACTCCACAAACTTGGCCATAGCGTTAACATTTCAACATATATAATACAAAAATGTGGACGTGGATAGGACGATGGCCCCAGCCTGTCTGGATCAATGTTCTGGTCAGCCAACGCACATCACAATGAGCACAACCTTCAGAAGTCAGGGTCGTGTCCAACGTGGTGTCATGATGCATGCTGTGTCAACAGTCCTGCTAAGTCTCTCTGCAAGGAGTTATGTCCATGACGCAGACCAAAATCAATGAAAGGTTCTTACCTTAAACAGATCATATAAACCACCTGCCTCACATTCTCCCTCTCTTCGTACATGCCTTTCTATACGTCTTTACATTCAATTCTCTTTCTCTTTCTCTCAAGGACACAAGAACAATGACTCAGTTTACACAAATCATTGCTTCCTCCGAGCATCCTCATCATTGCATTACTATATCAGAACAAATCAATGACGCAAACCACCTCAAAGAGTGCAGCATTACCTCCATCCATTTAGTCATTGTGGTGGTCAGCTGGTGGGGAGCTTATAAACCAGTCACCACTCTGCTCTCTAATGTTAAACCGCTACTCATCTGAGTGCACATCCATGAAAAATAATACTGACTACGTGCACATGTGCCAAGGTGTAGTGACGTGAATCCCTGAGTGTGTGTGTGTGTGTGTGTGTGTGAACCCAGCACCATCAGAGGCAGGCAGAGTTTAATTAGAATTCTCTGTAGTCTAATTTGATTAGTGGAGGCAAAGGAAGATGAAGGCAATTAGAGCTCGACTATTTCTGCTGCTGGAATAACGTTTCAGGAGAGAGGTGACAACATACGCACACATGCACAAACACACACACAAACCAAATACAAGTGAGCCCACATGCTTGTCGCTCTCAAATTCCAAATAGGGTTCATGTAAGTTCACAGCGACTTAACGCAAAAGAGCAGAGGTGAGTGTCCGTCATGACATCCGAGTGTTTGACAAGCACTCTGAGTGTGACACACAAGACCTGCCAACTGATATCCCTGAGCACACACACAGCTATGAAGAAACCGTTTACCACTGCTACCTCTGTATGTGCGTGCCTTGTCCACAGCCACAGAGGAGCAGAACAAACAAACCCACATACAACACAATGCACTACACAAACAGCACTGCGTCTCCCTGGTGCCAAGCTGACAAGACTACCAGAGGGAACAGAAAGGGAGAGAGAGAAGTGACTGCAGTCCATAAATCATAGCTGTATGCTATACCAGCAAAGCCCCCATTACCCCCCACACACCTGTTAGCTCAGTGAATGTCTGTTGCAATAGTGTGTCATTGTGTGCGTTGTCCTTTTCTTCCTGTGTTCCTGAATTCCAATGCAGGAAAACCAAACGTCCTGAGACGGAGATAATAAGCTGAAAAAGATTCCTGCTGGCTCCAGCTTCATATTTAGCGTACAGACAGAGTGGTATGAACTATAGTATAGAGCTTGAGTCAGGACATGTTTAGCTTAGCTTAGCATAAAGGCTTGGTGGTGGTGGTGGGGGGGGGGGGCTGAACTATTCCTTTAAGTGATGAAGTTTGAATGGTTTGCTTGTGCATTTAGGATGTAGTCAATAATGGTTCTCACAAGTATAGACATGCAAATATGTGTGTGTGTGTATTTCTGGAACTCCCCCGTCACTGTTGCTGGTGGTGGCTTGTATCCAGAGAGGAGCCGAAGCCACAGGTGCGCAGGGTCAGGGTTTAACAGCCCTGGGTTTACGAGGAGGCTAACGGGGCAGCCGGTGAGACGCGCCACCGCCGACCTTTACGGCCATGACCGGGGCAGTGCCACCTGAGGACTGGCGTGGAACAGATGCCACACCGAGAACGGGTCAGAGCTTTTATAGAAAGGGCAGAGCGAGGGAGAGAGAGCAGGGGAGAGAGAAAGGGGTGAGGGAGCTCGTAGTCCATCATTGTGACTGCTTTACTGCTGCTACTGCCATCTAATGACAGAGCTGTCAGAGCACATGGAGTGGGAGGGATGGAGGGATGGAAGGGCCGAGGTGCAGAGGGGGTGTAAAATAGATAAATGGATACAATGATAGAGTGAACTCGGGGATAAAAGCACAGAGGGAGGAGGAGAAAGATGGAGAGAGAGAGAGACGAGTGACACTAGAGTAGATGCTAGCATAAAGAGAGAAGATGCAGCGGGGGAGATTTGTAGGGATTGATCGGAGGAGATGGCTTGAGCTATGAGTGGAGAGAAGGAAGGCGAAGGAAAGATATTGTAGTTAATTGGATATAATGATTGCACTACTGCACAGATAATCCTCTGACACAGTATGGACTCCTCTGCTGGTTTTTATCAATGAGTGCTCTCCCCTGGCTGAGGTTACCAGTGTGTGATGATGGTTCTGAACACACACACACACAAGCAGATGCACAATATGCACATTTATGAAAAAATGCTCTCAACACACACCACTCTTCTCTGGTCCTAAACAAGTGCTCAGTAATCATCAGTGATTAGTACATACTCTGATCCAGGGCTCAACACCCAGCATGGCTCACACACATATTGATTACCCTGGTATGTGTGTGTGAGGATAACGGCTTTTTGTCGATGACGCTGTGTTCTAGTGTGTGCTCTAGGAATTGATTTGCAGAGAGAGCCAGGGATATGGGAAGAAAGAAGACCACAATCAGCCTGGTTTAGTCCTGGATTGTTGTTGTTCTCCTCCTCTCAGTTAAGACATTTGGTTACCTATTTATTTCAAGTCTTCTCTGAACCGAGTTTGGCAGGATAAGCTCCCAACACCAAAACCTTGTCAGTCTGTGGCCTGTCACAAAAAAAAAACACCAGCCTTCTTGCTCTTTAACCTCACTTCCTCTTTCTCCTGCTTGCATCTGCGGTTTACGGTTTCGGCATCACTTCAAGTTTTCTTTTTCGCCAGTTTCACTCTCTGCCTCTCTTGTCTGTCCATCCCACTTTCTCTCCTCTTTCTCACTATTTCACCCTCAGGCTATAAGCCCAGACAGTTTGGGGGAAAACAACAACAGCATCTCGTAGATCTGAGTACGGCAGTCAACTTCAACACACACAGGCATGCATACAAGATACAAGCCCACACACACACACACACACACACACACACACACACACACACACACACCAGAAAGATACGCAGACATATGCACAGAGGCATCACATACAAACACACACACACACACACACACACACACACACACACACACACACACACACACACACACACACACACACAGTACATAAGAGGTTTAAACAAGGTTTTATCTCTGTGAAATCACTTTGGAGAATAATGGAGGGAGGTATGGAGGAGGCTGAATGGAGTGAGGAAGGATACAGACCGGTATAGAAAGCGGAGAGGGACAGATAGCAAGAGGAATAAAAACAGAAAGTGTAAAAGTACAGCATATGGAAAAAGAGTGACCATGAGCCATCCTCCATTTTGAAGTGGTTGCTCTCTGGTTCTGCTTCGCCTCGGCTCTGATGTAAATGCAACCCAAGTTCAAGTGCTTCTTCTCTGTACCGTTATCTCTACGTTCCTTGCTGTCTCTCTTTACCCGTTTCTTTCTTCACTTTCTCTGCTCTCTTACCATCACACACACACACGCAACCCATTCCTCTTTATTTAACCCAACCTTTTTTTGTTGTCAAATAATCATGGAGAACTAGCATGTGTCTGACATGGTCTCCAAGGCAACAGCAGTTAAGACGGGAAGGCAGGCAGGGGCTCATTCAGTGGCTGAATGAGAGAGGGGGGAAGAGAAGAAGCAACCCACAGTGCTGGGAACACACACACACACACACACACACACACACACACACACACACACACACACAACCTCACCAGCTTTGGCCACTGTCACAACCAAGACCCTCTCTCTGCATCTTCAATCTGTGCATCCTGCTGTGGGCTAGGTTGGTGTGGGAGGTTTAGGGGTCACAAGGAGCAACACACACACATACACATATAGTAATAGGGAGAGAGGAAAGGGTCATAGGTACCATGAGGCAAATGAGGGAAGAGGACAAGAAGAAGGATGAAGAGGGAGATGAAGGAGATGGCTGGGCGGTAGAGGGGAGTCACACAGAGAAAGCCCTGAAGAGACAGAGGGGGAAGATGAGGAGATGGAGGAGGTGAAAGCCAGCAACTGAATCCCTCTTTCTTTCTTAGCTCCCTCCTGATTTAGTCTCTTCTTATCCTTCCTATTTCCTCTCTAATTTCCTTTGTGCATCACTTCCTCTCTCTTCATGTTCTTGTTGTTTCTTGAATTGCTTTGGTCAGAGGCTCTGACACATGTAGAAAAAGTAGTACACTGAGTCATTCCTCCCTCACACACACACACACCTCTGCGGTTTTTTTTCTGTCTTTATTTCTCACACAGCAGGTGCTCTGTGGCCTTTACAGGCAGATCTCCATTTCAAAACCCTTCTTCTGAACAAGAGAGGTAGGTTTGCAAGACACAGAAGACATGCTGAAGACTGTAGACATGCTGAAGAGAAAGTACAGAACAAAATAAATAGTGGAGTGCAGCAGATAAAAAGCTGTTACAAACTGCCTGTCTAGAGTAAAAAAACGCTACAAATGTTTGCAAATTACATTAGTTTATTTTAACATGCTTGTTTGGTTTGTGGTGATAACTAGCCAAAAGCTGGAGTGGTGACACACAGATTTGCTTTGCTTAGTGTATTCACCGACACATAATACTTATAGTCCTATAGATGTGATGACACTGCAAGGAGAATTCATTCAACAGAGAAAAGTAATATCTGCTTTTCATTGGACAAGTGCTGTAGTTTTTAGATCACTTGCAAGTGAAAAGCACAATGTTGACATTCATGCAAACAGTCTTTGAAAGCTGGCCACTACCTACTACCAGTCTACAACTGCTAATCCTGAGGTGTTTCTAGGATACCTGCACTGTAACAATGTGCATGAAACATAGCAACAAGCATAACGCAGAGTGAAAGCATGTAGAAAAATGGTATATACATGGCTTATTAGTTCATTTGGCCAACTTCAGCTCCAGTAGGTAGTAAAATTATAATTCTAAGAAATATCTAAATTAAATTCCAGAAGTGCAACATACTGAATGCCTGTGTTGTGGGCTCACATCTTTAACACAACTATGAGAGAAACCAAATTTAGAATATAAAGGTTAAAGATTTAGGGTTAGTTAAACTAAAAAAAATGTGTGAAGAAAAAAGAAGAAAAAAACAGTAGGGGAAAAGCGAAATATATATAAATATAAATATGCATAAATAATATTAAACAATGCTGCCGGAGGACAGGTAATGTTTGAGTTTGGTGGTATTGTAAGACAAAAATGTGCCAAAGTAAAACATCCCTGTTAATAAACAGGTAGGCTGGGCAGCTAGCAGGTAGAAAGGTCTATTAGAGCGGACCGTGGGGTTGTAGAGTGACGTGAGGGGTAAAATGAAAGCTATGTTGGTTATGGTCTAGCTGTACACTACACCTGCTGACTAAAACACATAAATAATTTATCTCTGCTAAGTGTCAATGAAGTGAACCCACTCCTGTTGAAGGGAGACAACAGTCACACATAGATGAAAGCACACATTGACCAGGACGAGCACCTTTGTACAGATTACAAAATTAAAACAAACTATTTAAACAGCAATATGTGTCTTTGAGATCAATGTTGACAGAAGAGTGAAACATCCGGCACTGCATATATTGTACACAGCACAGTGCATATATTTTTGTCTACTTTACACTAAGTGTACAGTATGCATGTTAAACAACCAAGGAGCAGGGGAAACATTAATACATTTATGGGCAAAATTCCACATGAATACACACACACACACAAAAACAAAAGAAACATGGTAAAATGAGGCCAATAACGAGGCACAGAGAGAAAAATATTGCCTTTCTTAAGTTCCCTTCTCTTTCATTCTCCCTTTCTACCTCTGCCTGTCATTCTCTCTCTCTCTCTCCCTGCCCTCTCTTGGCTGTCCTCTCCACAATCAGTGCCCAGTGAGCCGTGAGACGCACTTAAGCGACGACCGGCGGTAACCTCACGCTGCCCTTGTACTCGCTCTTTTTCACACACACACACACACACACACACACACACACACACACACACACACACACACACACGTGCATGTTTTTGGTTTTGTGTGTGTGTGTGTGTGGGTGTGTGTGTGTGTGTGCGTGCACGCATGCGTGAACAGTCACCGGCACAGACACAAAGACACACAGATACACACATAGAGAGATACGGATAGACAGATCACATAATCAAAACCATACATTTGCTTCTCTCCTCTACTCGTCGTGTTGAATAAAACACCCGCTGCCACTTAGTGTCCTGTTTACCTGCTGACTTTCATGCTGATAAAGGGCTAAAAGCTTAGCGAAACAGAGTGAGAGCTGCTGTCACAGAGCATTACCAGCCTTGGATCTCAGGTTCCAACCTCAGCACCAGCAGCACAAAGACAAGCGTCTCCTTAGATGCACTCCAGAGCTAACCTCAAACCTCCTGTGCACTTTTTCAGAGCACACAAACACATACAGGACACACACACATGACCACACTGCCTATACCACTGTGCATATACAAAATGCATAAAGACACACAAACATGAACATTTCCACATCACACACAAATGCTATAAGCTTACCTGGCAAGTAGTAAAGTGGAGCTTTTAGTCCAAACATGGTTACTGTTTAAGTGTCATGAAGAGGGAGCAACTTGTTTCAAACGCGCAGGCAGCCGTCCTGTCCTGGATGACTGAGCGAGAGAGGGGCTGTGCCCTCGCAGCCACCCAGAAACGAGGCTCTGTGTGTGGGGAGGCTGGGCTGGGACTCAGCCTGTCATCCCCGCTCTCTGGTGCTTGCTAACCAAGCGTGAGGCTGGGACCGCCCAGCCAGCTAGGACACACACATGCACACACACACATACACAAACACACAGTCAGTCACACAAACACACACAGACAGAGCGGTGCAAGGGTCAACCCCCGAGCACGCCCCCGCTCTCGACCCCCTCGCTCTTGCCCCTGATCCCCTGGGCAAAGGGTCACACACTCGCTGTCCGTTTCCAAGCAGCAGCGGGAAACACGCTTTCTCCAGCTCTTTCTTACATGCACACACACACAAACACACACACACCCAGGGAGTCGGGACAGCCGGAGAAAGATGTAAAAGCTAGCGGTCCAGTGCCAAGAAGAGGTGAGAAGAGGCAGGAGGGAGGATAAAATACAGGCTGGGTAAATCCTGCAGGCGAGAGCAACGACGATTCCTGGGACTGTCTTTTATCCCTCTATCCAAGAAAGATGATCAGAGGAGAGACGGCTCTGCTTCCTCCGCTACTGCTGCCTCTCTCTCTCTCTCTTTCTCGCTCTCTCATTTTCTCACCCTCCCTTTTTTCTCCCTCTCTTTCACGGCTGATAGGGAGAGAAGGAGGTGGAGGAGAGGAGGAGAGGAGGAGGGCAGAATGAACTCCCTCCAGGCAACAACACAGCCAGATAGCGAGAGAGGGTGTGTGTGTGTGTGTGTATGTGTGTGTGTGTGAGGGGGGTGGTGGTGTTAGAGGGAAAAGAGATAGAAGAGGCGAGGGTACAGATGAGGGGGAAATACCAGCCAGTGCTGATGCTTCAACCGAGGAGGAGAGTGGTCACAGTTCAATTTGGAGTCAGGGTGACAGCTGATTGGACAGCCCCAGTGACAGCGAGAGGCCAACGACTATCAAGGGAGCATCTGTTCACACCATATCAGACAGTAGGAAAGCATCAACCAATGGAGAGTGCAGCGAGAGTGCTGTGGGTCTTCAAGGGCAGCTCACAATAGAACAGCTATGTGTTTGGAAGAGGAAAATATAAAAGATCCCCCGCCTCCATTCTCTTCTCTGAAAATAAGAGTCCTCGTCTCTGTCTGCGAGTGTGTGGGTGCGTTTGTGTGTCCGTCTAGGAAACTTGGCTTGTGAAGCCTAGCGCACAGACTGCTCACCATGCTGCGCTGACAGCAGACTTTCCCCCCTTCGTTCTCTCTCCATCACACACACACACACACACGAATAAACACACAAACACAAACACCCTGTGTTATGCCGCCGCCTGCACTGCACACAAACCTGACTGAGATGGTGGCAGTATGGGTGAGGAGTTAACTATCTGCTGGGAAGCAGCCATGCCCAACCAAAAACAAAAAAGGAAAAACAGCAGGGGAGAGGGAGCAAGAGAGAAAGAAAGAAAGAAAGAAAGAAAGAAAGAAAGAAAGAAATGATGGGGAAACAGTCTAGCAAGACAGTTTGCCCTGGGGGCTGACTTGCTCTCAAACCCATTCTATGAAACTCACAGTGGGGGAGAAAGAGAGGGGGGCTGGCAGGAGTTTAGTGAGGAAGGGTAACAGAGGCAGACCGAGGGGTCCTACGCTTTCAGGAAGACTCAGAGGACAGGAAAAAAAAACTCGCATCCACAAGGACAACAAGCACAGTGAGAATGAGTGGGAGCGCGAAAAGGCATGTTCACAGGCAAATAGGGCAAATAATCGCTAATAGGGACTGATGATTGAAGGAAGAAGGAGAGACAGACAGAAGGAGAGAGCAAGTGTAGGACAGGAGGGGAGTCCATAGACTGAGATATAGAGGGAGGCAGAGGCGAGGGGGAGGGGGAGTTATTCTGGGAACAAAGCCCTTTTTATTTATACAAAGACAGGATATCAGCAAATGTTTAATTAAGACAAGTACACCGTGTCACAGTATGTAGGTGTGTATGCTATAACATAAGGACGGATAAGTGAGTTTGTGCAACATGTTCACATTTACACACCCTTCATGCTGTATCACAGTACGCACAGTGCTGAATGTGTGTAAACAATACACATTATCATTGCTGGAAGGCATGTGCGTGCTTCTGTGCTGTTTTGTGCTGTTTTGTGCAGGTGTGTGTGAGGTAGGTGTTGAAGTGTCTTGCACCTTGTGAGACAGGTTGAGAGGTGACGTGTCCCCCTGAGGTGCGACACCACACCGCCACATCAAGTCTGATGACACACTGACAGACAGAGACAGACAGAGAACTAAAAATACAGCATCCAATTTCCGTAAGGTGGACAAGATGAAGATCAGGAGCAAAAGGGCGAGAAGATCCATTTGTTTTCCACATACTACAGGCTAATTTTCAACACGTTTTTTTTCTTTCAAAAATTCAATAAAAAGGTGTCAACTACATTTATGTAAATGTTCTGAAGAAGGCACAACAATCAAAAGAGCATGTGTAATACTTGTTCAAAGGAGCAGGTTATCCCAGATGCTTAAATTCAGTTTTTTTGTTTTTTTAGGTTGCATCTTTGGTATAAATTCTTTACTCTACTATTACTGTGTTGCTTTTGCACTTCATTAACTATTAAAATTCATCCTGCAAACTATACTGTTGTGTTTTTTTTATTTTGAAGGTGAAGGTCTTAAAGCACCTGAGTTATTTATCTGCTTTTTCACACGCACACTGCTGTTGGGCACGCAAAACACATCAATTTCTGTACAGCAGAAGGTTTTGCCTAACAGAGACATATGAAACACCATGAGTTTACAGAGCAAACAGAGATTAAATCTGCATTGTTTTCTATCAGTGGGTGAGACAGACATTATTTAGAAGAAAATGTCACGGGTTACTGCCTTAAAATAAAACCATGAGCGTTACACCGTTCAGCGATGGAGGGGGACATTGACAGGTAATGGAAAAGACTCATCTGTTTTTTTATTTTTTATTTTTGCTGCTCATTAAATGGACAGGCAATGCTGGAGAATAGCTATCATCCTCTGTTATTTAAGGTAGTGTAATGAGTCACATTTGACAAGTGCACTGCAGAAGAAGGCATGCGCGTGCACACACACACACACACACACACACACACACACACACACACACACACACACACACACATACATACATACACACACACACTCTGAAAGGCAATAAAAGCTCCCTGGGGACTAAAGCAGAGTGTGTGACTGAAAACACTGTGATCAAAAAGTAACAGGGAGAGGGAGATGAGAAGGGAAGGGGAAGAGGGGAAGAACAAAACAAGTGAAAAGGGGGTGTTAGAAAAAAGGAAAAGGATGAAAATGGGATGGGGGGAGGGCACAGCAGTCAGCTGACAAAGATAGGGATGAAGAAGGAGAGAGAGAGAGAGAGAGAGACAGAGACAGAGAGAGAGACAGAGACAGAGACAGAGAGCGAGAGAGAGACAGAGAGAGATAGAGACAGAGAGCGAGAGAGAGACAGAGAGAGAGACAGAGAGAGAGAATGATTGCTCTCCCTCTCACACACACACACAAACTTGCCATGCCCACTTCATGTGTCAACCCACTCTTCCCTAACCCACCCACCCCACCTCCTGCAAAAAAATAATCACTCTCTCAATCATTGTGTGTGTGTGTGTGTGTGTGTGTGTGTGTGTGTGTGTGTGTGTGTGTGTGTGTGTGTGTGTGTATTGGAAGGGGTTGAAAGATGGTCTGTCTTCTTCCACAGAAGGGAAAGCAAAGATAAGGCATTACTATAATCTTTTCCTACCACACACAGCCTCTGGAGGTGCACACCGACTCACAGAAACACACTGATACACACACAAACACACACACACACACACACACACACACACAACACACACACACACTGTAAACTCTGAAATGATTGCAAAAAACAGGTCAGTTCTTTAGAGCAGGTGAGGGATTCTCAGAGAGAAAGACAGAGAGAAATGGGGTGTCTTGGATGTGCAATCCCCAAAACAAAAATCCAAATGTGAGTATTTTTTTATGTATACTTTAAACAATTCACTCTTTAAATGGGAACTGGGTGTTAACACTATCTAAATAACACTAAATAAACATTATTTAATTGAGTAGCAGATGAAAAAGCATTTAGTATTAATTTGAAACAGAGATAAGGCCACTATGTCAGAACCTTAGATTCATCAGAAAATATTCCACATCTTGTGACCAGCCAGAATTAATATATATATATTATATATATATATGCTGTGATTGACTGGCAACCTGTCCAGGGTATACCCCGCCTCAGCTGGGATTGGCTCCAGCCCCCCTGCAACCCTCAAGGATAAGCAGGTAAAGCTCATAGATGGATGGATGGACATGTATATGTTATAATATGGCAAATATATGCAAAATCACACAAATAATCAAAATGATGAATTGCGTTCTACGATGATGCATTACATGATACCAACACAGAAACTTCAGCATGTAATTATGTTCCAGACTCAATGATTGATGACAAAAATCATCACCCAGCCCTTCGTGTACATACAAAGAGACCGTCCACCTTGCATGGCCTGAGGCCTCACAGCAAGCAGGAAAGGAAAGGAAGAGTGTGTAACAGTTGAGAGTTTGAGAGATTTGATATCAAAAAAAAAAGAGCTGGACTTAAGCACGTCGTCTCATATCAAATCAGACGAGAAATGATATCTCGTCACCCTTCACTCACCCCTATTTGCAGAGACCTGCACACGCTCCACCATTACACACACCCATTTAACCTGACCTCTCACTGGTGATTAGAAGCCTGTGAAGTGTGTGAGCACGTGTGTTTGCATCTGTGTGTGTATCAGCCTTTGTGTGTGAGATGCCTCTCTCCGTATGCTAATCACAGCCTAGCACTGAGAATTAATTTGCAAATGTGTCATTACCCATCAGGCTCAGCAGCAATAACCCTGCAATTACACAACTTGCGCCTGGCCAGCTGAGCACCGCACACGCACGCAGGCAAATGTATGCACGCACACACATGCTGCTTGTAGTGTGCTGTACAAAAAGCTCTGATATAAAGATGCTACATTCTGAAAGATATTGCATTCTTACCACCAAGAGAAAAACACACAATGCTTTGTATCTAAGTGGTATTCAGCGTGTTAACAGCGTAATCACAGCTCCTCACCTCTGTGTCAACAGGACAGCAACCAAGGTCAGTTGAGCACTTTCGCACACTCCTGTTTCTTAGCAACATTATCCAGGAGCGTGGCCTCGCTAAGAACTTCAACGGCATCACACAACGCCCTCAGATTCACAGATACAGTCACTGAACAATGTGTGTGTGTGTGTGTGTGTGTGTGTGTGTGTGTGTGTATGTGTATGTATGTGCATGAGTTTAAGCACTTACCTGTGAAGTGAGGGGTCAGGATCAGAGGTGAAGTGTGCAATAGCCATGAGGAAGAGGAGGTCGGTTGACATGGAAAAGAGAAAAACCACAAAGAAGTGAGTATACATGCGTAATATTTAGCAGACAATTATTATCTCTTTCAGACATTCAGACGTTTGCAGATTCATTCAACTTGAATGATTTTGTGCTGACATGCTACACAAACAGACGGGTACCAAATGAAGGAAACATCCTGAATAAAAGAGTGGAGAAACATAACAAGTGCTTCTATGCAGGGATCCAGGTGTAACAGGTGTCACTGAATTGTTTGGTGATAATAAAAATCATGTGAACCATGTGCTATGGCCCTTGCATTTATTAGAGCTTAATCCAATTGAATAGCTATAGGTGATTTTGGAGAAATGTGTTAGACAGTGCTCTCAGCAGCAGTGAAGCTGTTTTGGAGGCTTGTGGTGGCCCAAAATATGTTGTTTTTCTTCTTATTTCACCCATCTGCACTTTTGAAAATACATTTTTGAGGTCATTGTTAGGTGTTCTTTAACTCTGAAGTAGAGGAATGACTGACATCATTTACCATTAGAGCTCACATGTTTCTGGTCTGGTGAGGACAGGGAGAAACAGCAGCAACAGCAAACTGACTGCTGGGTGAGTTTTGAAGTCATCACCCTCAAAAAGGTGAAATTCTTTCGGAACCTCAAACTAACTGTTCGCCCAGTCAATGGATGCAAACCACCTGCTCTCAAAATATACTCATCATCACGCCACCTAATATGGTTACAGCTCATTCACACACCTCTGTGTCTGCTACAAGAAGCTAACCCACTGTGGCACCCACTCATCTAAAGAATGTCACACACCTGTCACACATACTCTGCTGCCCGGTGCAGTCACACCTTGGGGTGACAGCGAAGGTGTGTACATGCACATGCAAAATGTGTCTGTCTCTTTTCCTTCAACCGACTCAACCTTGAAATCAAACACGAACTGTCAAACAACAGACAGTTGACAAACACTAGAGAAAAAGTATAATTTTTTAACAGAGAAAGAGCATCAAACAACATTGTTTTAAATGCCTTAAAAAGATTCATGTCCTCGCTGTGATCATGCACTGCTGGCAGATAAACAGACAAATAACCTGACATGACAAGGAAACCACAAACCAAGAAAGACAAAAAGAAAAAAGAGGAACTGAAGTTGAAAAGGAAGACGGGATGTTTTGTAATCTCAGGCCACCGTCCAACCACTGATGAGGCTTTGGTGTTGCTAATCCTGCCTAACTCCGTTTATAAAAGACAGTGAAGATAAACACTTGAGTCTCAAGTTAACAGATTCATGTGCTGGAGACCCTGCTGGCAACACTACACGAGAGAGTCTATTTTGACAATTTACTTTGGCAAAATAAAGCAGATCGCTCCATGAGTAACCTAACACTTCCAGCGAGGACAACAGAGGTCTGGAGAAATTCTTGTCAAAGTGTAGGATAATACTGTGCGAGCTCCCTGAGCCAAAGGCAGCACTGACTGACTGTTACACACAGCACATCTGGATTGATTTCTGCTCTGAAGAACAAAATTGGCATTAACACCAACGCTAGCTACACAGCTACCGATGCCAGATGAATGTGTTACTGTACTGATTCAGATATTAGCAAAGAACCTGTGCACACAGGGCTTAATCAAGCATGACTTACATTTCATTTAGAAGC
>NW_027261220.1:0-25586 GCF_043641665.1 Enoplosus armatus | reverse complement strand
ATGTCCATGTGTTCGCTTGTCAGGAAAGAAGCATGCTACAGGTGGGAGCCATTCTGCTGGTTAAATTGGTTTTGTCATTTTCTGGGATCAAATGTGGAATGAAAGGGAGTCATTTTCCCAAACATAATTTAGTCCAAGTACAAGACTACAATTCAGCCTAGTTGTGATTGGGTTGATGATGGTAACTAAATAAACATTAATTCAAGTAAATAAAAAAAAACACACCTAAAACAAAAGCAAACACCCCCGCATGAAAAGTTATTACCCCTCACCCAACTATGCAGGATACGTAATTCAAATGTCGGCTTGTGTTTCTATCACCGCCGCCCATTCACATGTGAATTAATTCCCATAAATACAAGCCCCTCTAGTTGGAATAAATTTTCATTACAGAGATGAGAGGGAAAATAATAATCTTTGACTCACAGTTATGGAAAATGAAAGATGGTATCTCCTGGTGCCAATATTTTTCCTCACAGTTATTAAAATGAAAATGAATGCCTGAATGTTGGAGAATACAAAACAACGACATTTGTTGCTCAGTGTGTGTGTGTTCTAGGGGCGATTGTCTTCAAAGAGGCCCAGTCAAAAACAACAACACCGAAAACAAATAGAGACTGCATATATTCATCACTGGCAAAAACTCTTTTCAGATATCAACCTACATGAGATGGCATACGTGATAGATGGCAATATGCACTCATGTATGAGATCTACTTAAGCTGACGCAATGAGCTCATCTCTTTGTGTTCCTCTGAAGGATTTTTTGATGTCTCTTGAAACTACCACCAAGCCTGCTGGCTGCTCTGTACCGCGAAAGCAAGTTGCTTTGCTTAGTAAGCAGTGAGAAAGGGTGTGATTAATGCTTCCCTGACCACAACTTTGCATGTGCATCAGTCTGACTGTGAGAAATTGAAAAAAGTGTGTGTGTGTGTGTGTGTGTGTGTGTGTGTGTGTGTGTGTGTGTGCCCCTGGGTGCCTGCTCCTGCTGCATCCCTTTTCCCCAGGGAGTCGCCACAGCTGCATAAACCTGTCGGCTCTCATGATCGGCAGGGTGATGCGTGGAGACGCACAGTGACAAGGCCCACAAGGCCCACCTAGATTCATTAGACCTCCTGAGGACCACATCCATACAGCCTAGCAGGCTGGTGTCACTGCTGGTTACCCTGACACACACACACGTAACCAGAGCAAAACAAATGCTCTAGATGGGACAAATATGGAAGAAGACCTTGAGACCTAAAACGATCTTGATACACAGTGAGACCACCAAGCAGTCAATATCAGGCAATTCATGTCAAGGAGCGCAACAGGTGTGTTTGACTTTGACATGGTCAGGACTGCTAAAAGTTGGTGGGAAAACACAAAAGCAAAGGGGCATAAAATGGCAGCAGCGGTGAAATACCTGCAAGAAAACTAGGTTTTGTTTTGTGGAGGCAAAAGCCAACTGCTACAGCATGAGTATGTTTAACCCAGAGGGTACAGAAGCCGGCTGGTTAGAGACTGGCTGTGAAAAAAACATAACACCAGGCCCTTCCTCAACAGCTACTATCAAGGTACCCTTAAGCAAAGCACTTAAACTGTGCCATTAATAGTTAGAGTATACAGTACTGGGCAGCTCCAGGTGCGAATATAAAGCAGTTTCCTTGTATGAATAAAAGAGACAGAGCAAGAAACAACCAACCAAAAACAAGCTATGTGCAACGACAGGCCGTTGCCAAAATGGGACAAAGTGTAAAGGTGGCAAGCATAGAAAAAAAATCTTTTGTGTGTGTGTGTGTCGGTGCCAGGGCTGAGACGGGCGGGCCACAGAGCTGGCAACCATGCTAACCCCCCCCCCCTCCTCCCTGCCCCAACTCTGTGTCTGCTCTGATTAGATGGGGCTTCTTACTACGGTGTGCCAGGAGCCCTGCCAGAGATAAAGACAGACCAACAGATGTTCCCCTTATCTCAGGACCAACCTCAAGCCCATCAACCCCCCAACAGACAATCACAGAGACGTAAAACGCACATGGACAAGAGACTGGGTGCTTTTGTTAAGTCTCATTCTGGAAGGAGTCAAGTCTAGCACATACACGTACTTCTTACTCTTAATTATAATCACTAATTCATGCATGGGAAGACAGAGAGGCTCACAGGCACAGACACCCACGACTGCAGAGCCGTACAAAATGCCCATCTCCAGGCCCTGGTAGCTGCCTTTGACGGAGAGAGGAAACATTTTCAGCCGCTCCACCCCTCCGCCTTCCTGCATCCGCATGCAGTGCAGGGCTGAAGTGGAATGTTAAGGTGGCTTTGAAGAGGTGTCTGCTTCGTGTCAGCCCGACACAACACACTTATTGTTCTCACCACGCACGGCTGATTATATTATCTCTCCCCTCCACACACACCACAGACAGAGAGAGTTTGAGAGATGGGGGTGGGGAGAGAGAGAGAGAGAAATGGAGACAGAAGTAGCAAAGGGAGAAGGAGAAAAGAGTGGAGGAGGCTCTAAATCAGGAGACAGAGAGATCACGGCACAGAGACGAGAAGCAGAGCTCCGGGGCCCCCAGGGTTTGGGGTCTATGTGTAGGCATAATGAGCGGAGCCAAACATATCCAGCCTCATTAATTTCAACTATCAAAGCCACCTTCTCCGCGCGCCATGCTGCCTGCTTCTTCTCCCGTCTGCAAAAGCCCTCACTTGTCACCTAAGATCAAAACAAGTGAGAAGGAGCGCTAGGCTAGTGGAACCGTGTGCTGGAAAATACACTTTTTTTTTTCTTTATATGAGCATTGGGGGGAAAAAAAGGATTTCTGAACGTCTCACTATCTGCAGCGTAACCAGCCACAGTCTGGATTTAGATGCCTAAGAATATTCCCAAACACCTGGTGTGGAACGGAGACTGTGCGTTGTAATGCAAGCGGTTGAACATCAATATTCATGAAGGGCATCTCCTTGGGATGGTAACAAGGAGACCCAGTTTAAAAAAAGGCCCCACCAAGGGTCTCAAATGGAAAAGTGCAATCAGACTGGAAGAAATACCGCCATCCTGCATGAAGTGAAAAGTCAATATGCCAATTACTCTTTGTAATGAAAGCAAAAACATTCAAACTGTCAGCGCAGCAATATACAGCGGGGAATTAATAATCACTGAATGAATAAATGAAGAATTAAACTGGAAACTGGATCGTTTGAGACAATAAGAATCAAAGACTGTTTTAAACAAGCTACACCAGAAGGAGACAGTTGCTAAGGGTTTTGTAGCTCCTTTCACCAGTTTGCGCCAGTGTTTTTCCTTTTCGTTTCTGCAAGTAAACACGTGTCTCATTATGAGATATTTCTCAGCTTAACATCAACAAGCCACGGCTAGCTCTACAAAGCAGTAGCATTTCATGAACTAGTTTGCGCTGCTATGCTTTTCAGTTCTCATTTGTGGCTTCTGCTTGTGAAAACAGACTGGTACACACTTCAGGGCATCTGGAGCTCAATTCTTTGGCTACATGCTTTTGCCCGCTCTTCCCACAGTGGCCGGACAAGGTGGTCATTGTAACATTATCTCCATCATGTGCTGAGGACAGGCCCGGGGACATCCGTAACCACCAAAACCTCCAGACCTTGGCATTTGATGGTCTCCCCGTTTGTGCTGCCCAAACAAAGGCGGCCTTGATTTAAAAAACAAAAAAAAACATGGCATCCACCGCTCTGATAATGTTGGATGTTTCACATGTCAAGCGCAGTCAGATGTTTCACAATGTCAAGCACAGAGGCAGCTTTTGTGGCTTGGAGTTAAACAAATAAATAGAATTTTCCAAAAGCAGAGGAAAGAACGTTAGCCTTTATGTAGCAATCACTTGCACAACAATGGACATGCTGTTCACTTGACACATAACGTCTACCAGCAGATAACCCATCCCATTAGCAGACAATGCCTGAGCATCATTTGTAAACATATGGAAAAGAATAGGGGTTGTATTTCATCCAAGGACACTATCAGGGAGTCTTACATTCCCAATCTTATCACCGGGACTAGTTTCAAGTTCTGCTCTCGTAAAATGTCTCAGCGGAGAATGTTCTTGTTCCATGCAGAAAAAGAAAAAGAAAGAAAACATTCACCCGGTGTGAGGGCTCTCGAGTGGCGGCCAAGTTTGTGTCATGTCCTATCTTGCTAGGCATGGCAATTTATCGCCATATCACCTCCCTCCCTCCCTCCCTCTCAGGAAGAGGGAAGTGTATGATAAACTAGACTCTTCTTGGAATATAAAAAAACGGCAGCGATCTTGCCATCTCGGTCAACTCTATCTTTTCTTCCCTCGCACTTTATCTTCCCCTTCGTCTGGACTCTCACCTGCATCTTCCCATTCGAATGCCCCTGCTCCTTTCCAAGCGCACACACATGCAAATGCACACAAAGTTGAAGAAATACAGAATCAATAAAAGAGTGAATCAACATTGAAAACTTTTCCACTGCAAAAGTTGGAGACAGCTAACTAATAATGTGTTCGCAGGTAAGGCAATGATAGAGGGAAAAAAATGAGTGGGGAAAAGAAAGCATACATAAAAATCTAGGTTAAAGCAAAAAGTGATTTGCCTGTAATCTGACACTGCTGATCAGGTATGAATATGAAAAGCAAAAAGAAACAAAGAGGCCTCATTCTCTTTGGTCTCTGCCTGGTAGACTTTCACTTTTATAAAAAGGTAGAGTGCTGAGTTCTGCAGACAGACGTAAAGTTTTTCACACAGAGGAGGCATGAAACAGAGAATTCACAATGGGGGCTGCCAGATATGTGAATGCCTGTGTGTGGGCGGTGAGGTAACTGGGGAAACTTGCCATACTGATCTTTTATCAGGGTTTTATAATGAATCAAATGTGATGGGCCCCTACAAAGCCACAATCACGCCAGCCTGTTTTTTCTCTGGGGATTTACAAAGGGCTCTGGGGTGATGTAGCAGGTCATTTCTTCGCTTTTGTTGGGCTGTCATTTTCAGTTAATTGGCGAGTCGTAACCTACAGCTGTGCAAATCCTGTTTTCTCATTACTTTACTAACTAACCACACGGTAAGTCATTTTGGTGAATCTGATCTTGCTTTTGTTCCTCAGAGGCTTGGTAGCCAGTACATATTGGAGAAAACGGCGGGTGAGGTGGGTCACCATGCCTTAAAGAAGTCGAACTGAAATTTGAATTCTCCTCATTGTTTGAATAAGGAAAAATGTTTTTTGAACGCATTTGTGGGAACAGTTTCTAACTGTCAGGCCGGTGGGTGGGTGCTCATTCCAGCAGTTGACTGACATTTGAGGGCTGGTACTTGGCAAGGAGCACTGAAGCTGTTCTGGAGGCTCGAGGTGGCCTGACTCCATACTATGACACTTCATGTTGATTTTATTTATAAGCAAAAATGAATTGAAAGAGAACAAAAATACGACAGTATAATTTTTAGTCTTTGACATGAAAGTTCTAATTTGAATAAACTTGTTCTTGACACAAAATGTGAGTTTGAGGCTGTTTTGATACAAGCGTAGACATTTGGGTGAAGTGTAAGCGTTTTCAGCAGCCGTACTGGTCATTCCAGTACCTCTCAGACACAGATCAGTCAGCGAGGCTTTAAGCCGGGTCACTCTCACTGCGGCCACTTTCATTGAGCCGTGGTCACTCTTAATGTGGATGGTGACAGAAAGCGTCAGCGAGCCACTAATCCCTGTTTAGGCCTGCAAAACAAAGAGGAAGGCCTCTCACTCACTCTTGATATCCCTCTTGCTGCCGGTCCCTCTCCCCCTCCACCCAGCCAGTCACTTAGCCTGGCACCTCCCTACTGCTTAGCAGCCTCCACACACATTCGCACACACACACACACACTCGGGCCCATATGGAGAGGCCTGGCCGTTGCCATTGTCTCCCAGGTTATCTCCTCTCTCAGCACCTGGTAGGGGAGGAAGGATTAGCGTGCCTCCTAGCCGCTTTAAGAATGCTCTCTACTCTTTGACTCTCCCCCGCCACACTTCCTGTTTTGTTCTCCTCTTGTTGTGGTCAAGCACCATATGTCGGGCCGAATGAGGCTTATCCGTGAGGGGCAGGCTTAACATGCAGCGCTGTTTAGCTCGACACTGGCATGTGTCGAGATGAACGGAGGAGGAGGCAAAGATGAATGGGCCTTGGGTTAAGCTACTTGACATTCTCACACACGTGGGGCCAAACGGTGCACATGCACACTTGCTCTTTGCTTGCCATTGTGCCAACAGTGGCACACGTACCCATGACAAGATAGCACCGTTACAGTGGTCTTATTGATATGGTGACTTTCATCATGGCAAGACAAACAACAGCAACGTGTGTTAGTCACTGTAGCATTTTGTGTACGTTTTATTTATTAATTACCCTATCATTTGAAAAAAGAAAAGCTTCTTTTAGGGTTAAAAGGTTAACAACAATGTAAATGCTACTGATACAAATGGCAACTACATCTGAGATAAATTCAAGTTTCTAGCTGGTTGCTGAACATTTTAGTGTTCGGATGTGAACTCTATCGTGCAATATAGTGGCAATATATTGAAAGAAGACAGGGGGGCAGCATAATAATGTTCTATCTACAATCCACCTTATCTTTTCTTAAGAAAAGACATTGATTCAGCTTTTTGGCTTTTTATCTAGTAGCAATAACTAATTATACGATTGTAGCTGCTCATCACTGCACCACCTTTACACCGTTATTCATTAGGGTCACTTATAGTGTTTGTATTAGAAAAAGTGACTCTGTGCAAGTTGGATTCTGTTCATATTTGCAGTGTAGTGCTGACCATAGATTGTGTAATTAAAGTGACTAAGCCCACACCAAGGGCGATATTTCATACAGGGGCAGATTCCATTTGTGATTCATTTGCTTTCTGATAAGATGGACTGGTAAACAAACACTGGAGCCCTTGTGTTAGTGAGGTGAAGCCATCAAGGTCTCCAGATAACCTTGTTTACTCCTCTTTATGTATGTCCCATATAATATGAAACTCTGCTGCCCCACCAGCCTTGTGGGCTTCAAAACTGAAAATAAACAGGGGTCTAAAGTTACTGCCATCCTCCTCGTTCCCTTTTATCTACCCAGAAATCAGGGCTTTATTTTGTAGAGTGCTATCTGGGCCGTGAATTGCACGCAGGCGAAACGAAAATCAATAATTAGTTTAATTGTATTAGGCTAATGTGCAGGAAAGCCATCTAAGCTCACATCAGCCAGCCTGGCCAACACGCAGGCGGGCAGGGAGACAGATAACGGAGGATGGCTCTGGTACACCTACGGGCTAATTACAAGTGATTCATCAGACAGATGCTGCGATGACAGTTAATTGATTTGTGAATTAATAATCAGGGGGTAAAATAATTCTGGCATCATGGTACCTGGCCAACGACGAGACACTCAACATGCTGTAGGGCGCTTTTACTGATCACACTGATACAGCGAGAAACAAAGATGAAACGCTCTGTCTCTGAGTACTTTGCCAAATACATATAACATTTTGCAGCATTTGCCATGACAACAGGTGACGCTGCTATCACATGAGTTTTCCCAATTGATCTCTCATTACACTCTCACTCACTTACAAACATGGGAGCGGTGGGTACCATGCAGAGTGCATTGTGGGAAAACACTACTTTAAGGCCCCTTGTCAAGTACTTTTCTATTCACTAGCACCTCAGGGCGTTTGGATGGAAAACAGGTAGAAATAGAAATAGGCAGGAGAGGGAAGAAAACCAGCAAAGAAAGCGGAAGAAGGAGTTGGAGGCATGAGTGGATTTGCAGGCAGCAGTTGGGCCATGGCCTGCAGGGACACAGGGTTATGCCAGTATGGTTGGTTAAAGGTTGGACTGTTCTTATAGCCAGGTGTCGGGGGTGGCGGTGTTGAGGTGCAGACAGAGCACAAGGAGGTTAGGGGGTCACGGGGGACTGGAAATAATGAAGAGGAAAGCCTCATTCACTTCCTTGGTTTAGCCTTTGGCCTATAATGAGGGCTCTTGACACCGGGGAGCACAGCGATACGACACATTTAGCAACCTGGCAAATTGACCTGGGAGCCTGACGGGTGATTGACAGCGACTCCTCAGGGCGCCTAAACCGCCCTGCATGTAAGTGTGTGAGCATGTGAAGGAGGGAGTCAGACTGACAGAGAAGGAAAGCGAGAGTGAGATGGAATGAGAAAGAAAGAGGATGAGGTGACAAGGGGTTGCCGGTGATGAAGAGGAAAAAAGTAGCCCTGGAAAGGTAATTGTGGGTAATTTAGTGCAGGACCAAATTAGAGGTTCAAACATCAAAATGGTCTGGACCAAAAGTGTTCACCAGACAGGGTAATTCGATATTGGTGTGGGCACTGATGCATGTGTGCATGCTTGTGTGTTGCTGTGTCTCAATACATAATGTATCTCTGCCTGGACTCTGCCTCTACTGCTTGATAGCGGTCTTCAGAAAATGCTGAAATATTTAGGTGCCAAAATGCCACAGAGTTAAGCCACCGATTCAAAAGGTTTTATTTTTAGATTGATATTTATTTTCCACATATGGACATAGAAAAAATGCCTTTACCATCTTTGCATTTACACATTGTAAACAAAAGACAATGTTTTTATTTTGTGCCTCGTTTACGCTTAATTCTACTTAGTACATTTTCCACCTTATTTTACTTCAGATTAAGATTAAGATTAGTCAGGGAAAGATTTAAGGTGAAAAGTTGTAGGAGTTGTCTCCATAAAACGGGTGTTATTTATTTATAATGATCTATAATAGCCAGAAGAGTTTATCCCTATGATCACTGTGAATAGTGATTGTAAGAGTTATGATGGGTTTATATTGCATTCAATGATTTGTGGTAAAATTGGATTGTTGTGGAGATTTATTTTGTAGATTGTTGTAATGATTGACATAATTTAATTATGTTTTATACTTTAATGTAGTCGTTACCGAAGATGTTGCTGTCTCTATATTGTGTCATATGGTACCATTTTCATGCAGTCAAGGCAGAATAGTCCCATTGTTTTACCCGTTCATGTGCCTATTATAATGGTTTGCTATTTTCAACCTATTTAATACTGATTTTCTCTTCTCTATTTCAGTTTGGAGAAGAGATTTGTTTTTCAAAACTTTTGAAATAAGGACAACCTACCTCTTCAACTGAAGAGAGGGAAGAATGTAAGATGAGATTCATTTTTTTGTGGATATTTATTCATTTATATATGAATGGGTACATGTCAATTACATTATTTCACTGATGTGTATTGGAATGACATCATTCACTTAATGTTCATATATGTTTTATCGTTTAAAATGTCCTTGTTTTTATGGAGATATGGAACCACTGTACATAACACTGTGCCAATGCCTGTAATTGTTTATGTTGATGTATTGTGTTTGCTGTCAGACTTCTACTGTCCAACTGCTGAAGTGGTCATCAAAGTGGACCGAGTTACACCAAAGAAGATGCCCCCATGTTTTTGCTGTTTCCCAGACAGTAATGCAGTAACTATTTAGTCAACAACACATGCAACCAGGGTTACATTGTTGGGAAAAGATGTGTGTGATCTGATGATAGATTAGACACTGATGATAAAGCATTACAGAAAAACACTATGCATTATGCAAAATGTGCGTATCATTTTAGTCCTCTGGTTGTTGTAAAACAACACCATTAATAAAGGTGTTTGACATATTCTCAATATATTGTTATATGTTATAATGTATAAAATCAGCACGAGCTTTGGTTGTTGTTTGGGTAAGATTATTTGCAATAGTCCAAAACTGAATATGACATGAACCAGAGATTTCAACCTCACATGTACTTCTTTATAAATCTTCTATCTTGCCCTGCATCCTCTTTCTGTTCAGCAAACATCAAACCTGCAGCCCATAACTCTCGACCATATCTGTGGAATGATGGGCTATGATGTTTGACTGTCGGACAAAGATGAGTAGGAGAATGAGATCTTTATGTCTCTCCTAACCGGAGGGGACATATATCAGTCTGACCCAGGTGTAAACACCGACTAACAGTCTATTTATCTCACAAGCCAGAGAGACCCTGACCTCGCTGCAACTCAGCTCATAAAACAGACTCCCGAAACCCGGAGGGGAGACTTGTACCTGATGTGGCGTATTTAGATACTAGTCACGACACAGAACCCTGAATGGAAAAGCTGTATTTTAGAGTTCTTTAAAGCTAGCACCTATAGAAATAAGCCTAAATCACACACTGGCACTGAAACAAAGACAAGCATTCCACTCTCGATGATTGACACTGTTAATTCAACCTATTTGCTAAATGAAATCACGGCCTTATGTTCACTTGCTGGAAAGGTCTAAGCACGGCAGGTGACAAACCAGAGTTTCAAAACATCAGCAGGACGCTGGAGAGGAAAGTTTGGCATTTGTAGATGCTATAGGTGGAAATTCCTGTTGTCTCTCTACTGTTGGCTATCAAATAAGTTTTGTGATCTACTTCTTGTATACACATTGCGTCTACCAGCCTGGAAGAATTAGAAATCAAAACACATCATCAAGCACCAACATGGTCCCAAATGTGGAAGGTACATTGCCAACAGCAGTTTTTAAGCAGGGTTAAAGTTGTAGATAGTGTGAAAGCGTACTCCAAGTGTTAAAGGGATACTGCAGTGACTCAGCACTTTTATTAACAGTCAGATATAAAAAAAAAAGAAAGGTCAGAATTTAAGCAGCAATGGCCGAGATATCCTGTCTTCTAGACTCTAATATGGGTCAACCACCAAAAACACTGGATCCTACGTTTCCCATGTTCCACCTCGATACTGTCTTTTATTAATCCTTCATCTGAAGTGAAGTCTAAGTTGTCTGCTAAATGTTAATGAGATAAAAGTGAAGGAAAAAAAAAACGTGGCTATTTTTAAAATGTCTAGCACGATCGAAATGAATTAACGTCGATTCATCCATCATGTTGACAGTCAAGTTATAAACACAGACTGTCAAAATAGCTGCTAATTGATATTTATCCAACTATGTATTTATTATGAGTGACGCAATGCTATGAGCAGTTGTGTAGAGGTCTCCTGTAGGAAACAAGCGTCGACACATGAAGGCTCCTCCGCTGTGTTTACTCGCTGTCAACACACTGCAGGCACACAGCCACATAATTAACATCTATGTCCTGTAAATGTGCCAATGAGTGTGTTTTTATTCTCGGTCAGATAGTGGGGAAACAAAGCAAAATCACAACAAAAGCAAAGCAAAAATGTTTTGGCCGGAGGCATCAATCGCACAGCCACGATGCAAAAAAAGAAAAAAAAAAGAATTATCAGCGGAGCCCAAAGCTGGTTAAAACGAAATAAGTAAATAAAAAAGAAAAGGATGGTCTCACGTGAGTGTGAGCAATAATGACACGGTGACAGCTCTAGTTTATATGGCTAATAACCGTGTCCCAGCATCATGGAGCCGGCTTGGTGAATTATAGCCCCTGTAGACTCTATTGCTGCCATTTTTCCTAAAGTCTCCCTGAGGAGCACCACCGTCCACATGGCTGCCACATTCTTCTCCCCCAGGCCTGCAGGGATGAGGCTGCTAGATATGTGGAGAGTTACGCTGATGGTCGCTGGCTGCTGCTGCTCATATCTCCGATGGTTGTTTTAAAGACAGACTGAGGGAGGTGATGAGAGCGAAGGGGGGTGAAGGGGGGGGGGGGGGGGGGTTTAAGGAGGCGTCTCTCTGGAGAAGATGGTTTGAGTTATGGAGCGTGGTGGAGACTGGAAACATCTCGCACCGCTCGCTATGTCCGGATGAATGATGGGATGGGAGGCTACGGCTGTGGCCTCGACAGGGAGGTGTGGGAGGTGTGGGAGGGTGAGACGCTCTTCGCTGCAATCACTCTTGCTCGCTGGGAGGTGGAGGTCTGCTCGCCTCCCTGTATTCTCTCCTTCTGGGTTAATCTTGGTCCACCGCCTCTCTCTTGTATTGCTAACTTTTCTTTTTGCTCATTCATCAACTCTCTTCGTGTTTATACGTCTCCAGCTGTGTCTTCCCTCTGGTGTCTGCTCATCATTCTCCCTTACTCATTCCCTCTTGCTCCACTAGGTGCTATGGTGAATAAAAAAAGGTAGTCATAACTCAGCCAAATTGGAAAATGCATTCATCAGTAGTATCAGTATATCTGATGTCCTTCAAGGATAAATGTCCATAAATACACTTAACTTATAAAAAAAAAAAAAGGCTCTCCTCATGTAATGTAAACAAATACTGAGCATTGCGTTAGTTCAGGCAGACCACTGAAGCTGCGTAACTGTAACGACTGTATGACCAATTGAAATCGTCAGTTCCTTGATGGGACAACTCACCCACTCCATGGCAACATTTTCCTACCTCTTTACATCACTCAAAGCATGATGGGAACAACGGTGGCAAAAACTCTAAACATATTAATCCCAAATGGAACAATTAAAGCGACAGGACATGGAGATCTTTTTTGCACTGTCACAACATCTGTTAACAGTACTGAGGCTGAGAATATACGACATGGAAGGGAGAGAAAACCAGCAAAAACAGCCTAAGGGTGCAACGGTGGTTAAAACTCCATTCCACAAATATGAGGTGGGTAAACTTTTAATGTATTTAGCGTCCATTTCCCTCCTGGTCTCTCCCCAGAGAGAGCGAGAGAGATGAACTCTCTCACTCTCTGTTTCACCCGTCCCTCCTTCGTTGCCAGCTCTTTCTGCCCGCGCGGGGAAGTGACGATGACACAGCATGCCATCCTGATTACAAGGTTAAAAGACGCAGACGGAGGAGTCACACAAACAGTGGCACCACTAAAGTCACCCTCGCTAAAATAGAAACGACGTCTGTCAGATGCGGCCGTAATCCTGTTTGTGATGTGTGTGCTCTCTGACAAAAGCCTGAGTTGGCCCAAAACATGCACACACACACACACACACACACACACACAGACGATATGAAAGACGTGCTGTAAACTATTCTATTAAAAATGACATTTTGCTGTCTGTTTGTTTTGGCCACCTCCAGGCCAGCAGATTGAATGAGACAAGACATGGGTGTGTAATTAGGGGGGGCTCATTCTGTCACTCTGCACCCCTAGATAAGATGTTCTCCTTGTGTGTGTGTGTGTGTGTGTGTGTGTGGGCTGCTTTCACCAATGGGCCACCTACCCAATCAAGTAGCAAAAACGACTACTTTCTCTTTTCTCTTTCCCTGTCATCCTCCTCTTTTTCATCATCTCCATCCTTTTAACTAAGCTGATTAAAAGGCAACCCCCCCCCCCCCCCCCCCCCAACACACACACACACACACACACAGAGACACAGACACACACACCCACCATCCAACCCACAGCCCTAGGGCAGCACAGGACGGCGAGGGGCCCTAACCGCTTTCTGCATGAATATTAAGTGCAGGATTTGTGTCGCGGGTTTGAAATTGGAAATCACAAGTTTGACTAATCAGCTTTGGAGGTTCCACATTCGGGTTTGTGTGTGTGTGTTGGTGTGCGTGAGTGTGTATGTGTATGCATCTCTTCTCTCGTCTCCAGTGGCAACAGAGAGCCCGTACACACTCACACACACACACACACACAGACCCACCACCATCACCCCTGATCCTGCTGCGAGTCAGAGTACTTATTCACTGCCTCAGCAGGGCCAAATACCCCCCCCCCCCCCCCCCCCCCCGCACACACACACACCCCTCCAACCTCACCACCCCTTCACTGCATTCACTCCCACCCACCTCCCATTTAAAAAGGGACCCAGAAATAGCCCAAGAGGCTATTAGGAAAAATACAGGCAGAGGAGAAGGAAGCTAGGGGTTTACAGTCCAAAGCCATTTAAGGGGACACTCCAGCTTCTCCCTCTCCCTCTCTTTTTCTCTCTCTCCCCCTTGTCATCCATCCTTCTCCCTCGCTCTCTCTGCCACTCTTTTGTTCTGATGAATCAGTGCTTTAGTGAACATGCTCATTATGGCTGGATAGCTGGGGCTCGTTCAGTATCCCTGGCGCTGGTGGAAAATGGGGGAAAAAGACGGAGATGAAGAGAGAGTGAGAGAGAGAGAGATGGGAAATGGAGGGTGGGGAGTGAAAGAGTGCAACAGGAAAAAGGGAGAAAGAGAATACAAGTGAATGTAGACTGAGAGAAAGGAGCATTAATGAAGCAGAACAGAAGAAGTGAACAACTATATATTCTTCGCAGCCCCTCACAGGAGGACAGATGAAGTGAGGGGGAAGGACACGACCTCAAAGAACATTTCAGGTCTCCACATTAAAATTACACTCTCTTTCTGTTGAAGCTGTCATAACCTTTTCTACATTCTGATCAGACTTACATCTTTGTCTTGTCCTATGTCATACGCGGTAAGACGTGTTATTTCCAAGAGACAAATGCATTCCACTTGTCTTAAATCACTTTTATAAATCACTTTTGCTTCAGGGTTGGAGCCGTTGCCATCAATTCATGGTGTTCTACTTGCAGCAGAAAAATGCAAAAGGTTTTGTAAGAGATGAAAATTATAGAGAACATTTAGAGGTATTACTGATAATAGCAATATTATCAATTTAGTTCATTTTGCAAACGTCGTGCTGCTCAGTAAAGAACCGACATGTTTTACAGAGAGTGCTTTTTCAAATGCTGAAAATCTACAGTGAATTTGGCTGCGCACATACAGAAGTTGAACGCCTTACTGACTAATATAAATGTGCCTCCTAATAGCAACCTGCCATGAAAAAAGGCACACAAAGAACTGCTTTAGAAAATACTTGGGTACCGTGGCCCATGACGAAATCTCTAACCTCTTCATCTCGCAGTTTATGATCTCATGGGATTGAAAGAATCATTCCATGGCCCTGGTGATATACCCTTTGACATTGTAGCACCTCGCTATATCCATGACTCAAGCTCTGCTGCGAAACAGATGTCTGGTGAGATTTACTGTGATTATGTAGACACATAGTGAGACAAAAGCCATAACGGTAGTTTATACATGGTCCTACAACAGACAGATTGTCTTGTCGTGGATCCCCATATGGGAAGATTTAGAATTGTCTGAACCGCTTACACAGCACATAGTGCACAATAGTGGTGACAGAGAAACTTACATATTCTCTATTTTTTTAAATGTATGTGATGAATTAATGTAAAACCTACGACAAATAGTCTAAGTAAATCATTTAGATGTATTGAACCATTGAAAAGATGAGCTATGTTGTCAGAAGTTGATATAGAATTGAGACGGATTAGAAAAAGAATGGTCAACATTAAAAGATATATCCCGAGATATCCTGTTAACTGATCTTCATGTGCAAAATTGGTGGAGTTCCCCTTTAAAAAGGCTGCTATGTGGCTGCTGACTATTAACGCTCACGTTTTGGATCATCTTTAAATAACCAAAAAAGAGGGTTTTCAAAACTATCCCTGCAACGTAATCATGACAGTAATGTAACTTTGACAAAAGAAGCTACAGGTGACGAAATGCTGATTGCGACGAATGAGCAAGCAAACAAATTTCAAGCTTGTGTAAGTCGATATTTTAGACACACTGGCATGATTGGAAAGCAAAGGCTGCCAGAAAGGTGGGAAATGTATCTAAAACATCTGTTTTGTATGGCAGGAAACTTACAAAGCCACTGCTGTTGATCCTCGATCATTGTGTTCCTACTACAACAATGACTGTTCAAACCCCTCTGAGCAGTTACTCACACTGCTGAAGTCAGTCTTTACTTTGTCTCACTTCAGTGGTGCTGTTTTACAGCTGACCCTGACCTCTGACCTCCCTGTGGAGGGGTGCAACCTAAATACCATTATTACACATGAAGCACGTATTTCAAAAGAACATTACTTCAATACACCAGGAAGCAAGTCTATGGCTGTAACCACACACGCTCCGTCGGTTTTATTTTTCTGCCACAGTCAGCTTCATCATCTGAGAACCACTCTGTTTCCAGTCAGACCACTCTATTAAAGTCATCCTGCACAATCATATCTCAGTCTGTTGTGATACATTATTAATATATGACTGACACTGACACACGCCAGGGAAAGAATGGTAACAAACAAATCTGCTCTCAGACATGGGTGTGCTCTCTCTCACACACACACACACACACACACACACACACACACACACAGACCAAAATACAAGTACGAACACAATACTCCAGCCATAAACACAAAACCATAAACGGCTTTGAAATCACAGGCTTTATCACCTAGTCAGCCCTAACTGCCATGCAATGGATAAACCTCAACTTCCAACGAAAGGTCATAAAATCAATGTGGATTTTAATTGACGTCCCTGACTACCACTAAAACACGGCCATTATCCCGGTGAAACCGACTGCAGGTTGGCCTGGCAGTGAGCCTTTAATGACGGCCATATAACTGCAGTATGGGGATTATTCTTTGAGTTTAATCACGGCAGAGAAGACAAGTGTTTCTGGGACGACGTCTCTCACTGGGACGCTTCCAGGCCATCAGCCGTAGTGGCTGTGAAGCTAAAGGATGGTGGAGTGGAGAAAGGCTACAGTCGCACAGGTGTTTTTAGGTGGTAATAGCCAACAATAACACAGATACATCAGCTGCTACATTTTGAAAGGTAGTTGCTTCTTAAATTGCTATATAGTATTGGCGTCTAATGAGTAAGTATCTTTTGTTATGAAATCATTGTACCTCACTGGCCGACATTTGTAACTCAACACAAGATGAAATTAATTCAAAGGTGGATATTTACTGTGCAATCCCAGGCTGGATGAAAATAGAAGGGGACTCGGGAGAGGAAAAGCAGAGCTTATTACTAGTGACCTACACGGCATTCGGTCCAATCAGTGAGCCAACTCAATAAGGCTGACTAGGTTAAAATGCCTTTGGTTATTAACTTCCCCAGTAATTTCTTCTGGCACAAACAAACCCCACCACTCACAGTGGATACGGTGGAAACTGAAAGATACTTACGTGATTCCCTTGAATGTGCCTGCTTCTCTTTGAAAACAGGCCAGGCTCTAAGACCTTTGGCTCCATGATGATCCGTGATGACATCATAGGCCCATTACAGCGCACCAACAAGGCCATGTGATGCCATTACTCAGTTGCAAGGGGCTAAGAGCACTTTTACAGGCATGCTGATGGCATTAGAAATGTCTGGTGGCCCCCACAGGGTTTTATTAGGTCCCACAGAGAGCTCAAACAGGTCCGGCTCAGGTGACCTAATGAAGCACTTGTCCCATTTTGCCAGAGGGGCCCTGCAGCCGAGTCTGGGCCCCAGCACAGCCTGTACTGGATAGAAACACATACAGAGAAGCCCCCGGGCTTTCTCTGGTATATTCTGGGTAAATTCTATCCTACCTTGTGTGGGATGATGGAATAATAGTCAGGAAATGAGTCCTATGTTCACTGCATGACCACAGGTTATACACTCTGCTGACGTGCATGGCTATCTAACACTCAAGTTGGAAAAGGTTTTGGCTGTCCAACAATATGAAGCCACAGGTGTAATATGAACACCAAAGAAATCATTTCTGTTGTGAAATTTCAAAACATGTCACACACTCCTCGCTGCAAAGAAGATAACTCCTACATCAGGTTATATTTTTCTCCCTGCCTTGGCATTTTATGAACTTTCCTTTTATGTGACACTGCTTCCTCACAAGATACTGGAGCTGTCAAATGCACCACGACAATAGCTAAAGGATTATTCATCCACACAGCAATGTTATCAACATGTTAAACTAGAATGGAAACCCATTATACCAGAAACAATTACTTTTCCAGAACTGATATGAAAGCCTACATTTTTCAAGACATGTTAATGACAAATTTTGTCCCAAACTTTCAAAAGACTTAACAGAATTGTCACATAAACAGCAGAAAAAAAGGCGATGGTGTGCACTATTTCAATACCTCCTCATGAGTCGATCTCAAATATTGGAAGGGGGCTTAAGACAGATGGAATGTGTCGCTGGATGGTCTTGCGGATTTGGGACGTATTCACCCATTCAGCTCCCTGTAATTACAAAGGCTCTCGCTGAGATCCGATTTGCCGCTGGGAGCTTGTTCAAGGCACAGGGATTGGAGCGACAATGGCGTAGTCTGACAAAGGAATATGGATACTGCTCTTAAAATAGAGAGAACTAATGCTGTTCTGTGTTGAGTGCACAGGCTCGCTGGCTCAGATGTGGGCAAGGTAAATTTAATTATGTGCTCTGTACACACTGGCTGGCTTTCGATTAGAATGGACTAACTCTGCGATACAGTTGTACCCCAGTGACCACTTAGAAAATAGTGTTCAGGACACAGTCCGGTAACTGATACAGAGAGCTGGTCAGTGCTTAACTTTTACACCTAAATCTCTGCTGCCTTTTCCATTTTGTGGCCTTGTCTATTTATAATATTATGGATTTTAACTCTTTGTAACAACAAACTAACAGTTCTGTCATTACTGCAATAAGGGAATGACAGTAAGAGTTTGTGGTTGAAATTTAAGGTTTTAAGAATATACTGTAATGTAATATAATGGTGGTTGAAGGCCAATATCTGAACCACTGATTTAATATCATAGCTGTCAAAGGCAGATATTTTGTGCTAATATTCAATTTGGTTGTTTTTCAAGGATACTTAAACAGTGTGGGTATTTTAAGGATTTGTGAAACATTCCATGTAATGTGAACTATACACTAATCCACAATGTAATCTCAAAGTTTGTTGATGTACAATCTCGGAACCCATTTAGCTTTTTATCAGTCTCGGAACCCTAGACACTAGCTTTTTATTAGCTTTTTAAGAAATGTATCTGCATTCAAATCGTCGTCAGATCAGCCGATGCCTTCCGAGATTGCTAATCAGACGGTAAACCATGACCAGCACGCAGAAGAGGAAGTCTTGGCCCAGACACCTGTTGTCCGGATATCCTCAGGCGTCACCGGAAGCACAACATTTGATTGGAGGTTTACCTATAGTTTTAGTCAGGGGGTAACCTTTATCTTTGACATCGGATATCACTGACTGGCTGACTTTTAATTTTCAATAAAAGCTCATACTGACTTGATACAATGTCAAAATGATTGATCTAATCCCTTCCACCTCCCTTTCATTTCCTTCCTTGCCAACCAGCACTTCTGTGCCTCATTCTGTTGAGCTGTGCTCTGTACTCACATTTCAGTTCTTCTTTTGCCCAGTTTGTGCCCTCCTGTCTTCCGTAAGTTATATTTACAGTGAGAGGGGAAGCCCTAAACGCACCTGATGCCTCCGCCAGCTTTCACTTTACAGTAAGCAGTGACGTCCCTGGCCTCACTCCACTGGCTGGCAAACATCAGCGCACAGAAGGAAAAATGCAGCAGTTAGCGTCGCTGCCTGACACCCTGAGGTTACTTTCGTGTTTATGCGTGTGTTTACATTCGGCGTAACTGAAGAGAAGGATGAAAGCAAGGTGAGGAGGATGAGAAGGCGTGAGAGTCATCTGCTTGCTGACACGGTTCACAGTGCAAACCCACGCTCTGCAGTCACCTGCCTCTCAATCGCATTCCTCACCTGATCTATTTCTGGAGCGGCTGTGTGAGAGTGTGTGAGAGTGGCTGGTTGCAGGCATGAAAGCACTGATGCTGTGTTAGCGGAGAGAACCCGTGATTAGTTTATGATATTGGGTTATCTATCATGTGAAAAGCAGAGTTTCTCACAGAGGAACCTCATATTCACGTAACAGGCGCGCCACAGTGTGTTATTCAATCAAAACGGATTTCTAAGTGATTGAATTGGGAGAAAAGTACATCCCACATTTGCTAACAGCATGTTCTCTGTGTGCTTTCTCCCAATTAGTTGCTGTGACATTCTCAAAACAAATCATCACATTCACTCTACATTATAGAGAAAAACTTGCCAGGCCCAGCAAATGCTTGTCTATTTTGTTAATCTCTCCTCTGCGCCGCACAGTCAGTTACGGTGTCAGGCTTCGGCAGCCTTCAGGGGAGTTGAGGGGGGATTAACTGTCTATTTGCAGCTGCTGATTGCCGGGAATGAGATGCCCTCCGGTGCCGATCAACAAACGAGGTTTCGGCAGCCCTCGGCCATATTCAAACCTCCACTTCCCATTTTGTCTGCTGGGGCATGCCTGCCCTAAATGGCACGCTCCCCTTTTCCTTTCATCTTCTTGTGAAAATTCATTAGGTACTGTATGCATGTCTTCCAGGCTTCCCATTTGAGGGACGTTGATAAAATACATACTGTACGTGCAACCATAATCAGCTTGATCCACTTGATGTAGAGTTGAAGGCGAGGTGGGTCTGTATCTCTCTCTCCCTCTCTCTCTCAGTCTCTCTCTCTTTCTCGATCTGCTTTCAGGCTGTTTGCTTTCTTAAATGAACATAATGGTACAAACGGAGGATAAATTGCCTTCTGTGTGCTCCATCTCATCACATCCATCCCACAGGGCCCTCTCCGAAGCGTGAGGGTAAAAAAAAAAAAGAAGAAAAAAAAAAAGAAAACAGACCAGAAAAATAATTCACTTGCTTTGCCTGGGAGATACACGTTGCTATCTGTGTAGAACGGCCGCGATAAGGCTGATGTGCATTTGGTGCATTAGGCCTCTTGCACTATCGCCACAGCACAGAGCATGCTTGGAGGAAAGGGCAAAAAGTCAGTGTGCGAATGTGTCTGTGTATTGGACTTGCACCCTCATTTTGTAACCTATCTACAGGGTTTACATGGGGCTTTTCCAAAGCTGTATGAGGGACTGAAACATCATCTACAAAGGTTTACCAGGTGCAGAGGAAGTCCTGCAGGCGCCGGCAACAACAGCTGACCTGAGGATTCAGCCAGGCTCATTCATTACACTCTCTCAACAGGGGCTAACATTCCAGATGAACCCTTCCCATCACCTCAGTGTCTCTTTTTTTATTCTCAATTAGAGCAGGAAAAGGCACTACTCCACACATTCAGTGTGACACTAAATTCACACCCACACAAGGACACTCATAGGGAGTAATGGGAAAAGCTGGCAGATGTCAAGATACAAACAAAAGGCAGCGCCAAAACATGCTGCCATGGCCCTGGGAATAAAATGTGATACAGTCAGCGTCAACTCTTGTTTATCTTGGCAGACTACAGGAGGTGAAGAAACTGGATACACCAGACAAAACACTCACAGGGATACCAGTGAGTAAGTAAAATGTAATTAGTTACCACTAATGCATGTGTCACATTAAAGCAAACTGTTCCTTGATGCTAGACATATCAATTTTACTCCCCCGAGAACTACAAGAAAACGTTATTAGAGACTTACGAGCTATTATTAAAGTCTTAACGTAGATGCAGGGGTCGTAAAAGATTCATTTGTTTACCAATGAATTATTGAGAGGTAGGATTTAATCAAAGCTACAGATGTTGCAGTCAGAAAGTGTTGTTAATCTCCCTTTGATTGCATCTAAATGAAAATATAGACTATAAAAATCACAGACTGATTGTTGATTGCAGAGTTAATTACAGACGCCAAATAAGAGACAGCAAATAATAAAAAAGCGATTACTTTAGATTGGCTCAGTGATCATCTGATTGAGGTGGAACAGTGTTGTTTGTAACTTACTCTCCATCTGCATTAATTTAATCGAATCATCCAATAGTCCATTCAAACAATACAGCGCAGGTTAAAATCGCATGATTATGTGTCCCTGCTGGAGTGGTACTGGAATGTTTTCTCATCCCCAAAAAACCTGATGGGGTCGATAACAAACAAGACAAAATGAATTGTTCTTAGTGATGACGATCCAAGCAACGGTGAGGATAAAAGCTCTGTCAGCCTGTGGCTCTGAGCAGGAGGGGAGGTTTTTAACAGCAGTGGACAGCTGTAAAAGACCCTTCATCTGAGGTGTGAAGTATGTGTCTCACCGCAGATTAACGTTTCCCACCTCACCAGTCGACGTCTTCGAGCCTCAGAGTGGCGAGGTGTTGAGAGCGAGGGGAGAAATCCTCACAAACTTTCTCCCGAGATGAAAAGCCTGACCTTTTATCAGCTGCGGAAAATGCATTAGCTACCTCATAATCCAATTTCAAGACCATGCAAAGTGGAGGTTCTGACTGAATGTTAGTGTGGAGAGAGCAAGGCGCCAACACCACAGTGAGTGGTTCTTCAGGTGAGGATCTTTGGGTTCTTTTTCTACCTCTGCTGCCTGCCTGCCTTCCAGCCTCTCTGGAGCTGCCGGGTTGTAGAGGACTTCAAGGGCTTTGCACCACTGAGCTCTGTGAGCATCATATCTTTTTTTCCCTGCCCCACACCCCCCCACCCCACCCCACCCCACGTCTTCCTCTCTGTGTCTCTCTGACTCTTCCTCGCCCATGCTCTAAGGAGCTTTAGTAACTCGACTGGGTAATGGGAGCAGCAGTCAATCAAATTGCAGTTTCAAAGGTGATGCTTTGTTTCACGCTCGCTTCCCACAAATCCCATCGAGCTTGGCACCTGTCAGGTTGTCGTTCTGAAACGCAGCATCCAACGCCAGTCACCCAAACCCCACGGCCCCTCGGCAGATGGAGGGGTTGACTTGTCAAGCTGCCTGTCAAGAAATGAGGTCATTTAATTTTGTTAGGTCTACTTTTTTTTATCAGATGACAACAAAACAACTGAAAAAGAAAATACTGTGTTCAGGGGTTTACGTTTAGCACACTTTCATGTAAACTCGGTAACAGAGCAGAATTCATGCCACAGGTTTTAGGGTGAAAAATGATATTTACCTTTGCTTTATATAAGGTTTTAACAAAACTGACCATGAATAAATCCTGGATTTCTATTGGTGCCCTTCAGTTTTACTGAGTCTGACAGCACTGTCAAAACACTGCTGGTGCTGCCAGCTCTAATAACGTGGAGGTTGGTAATAAATTGTCAAATGAGCTCTTGTTGTGCCGTGATCCCGTAGAGGAACAGTAAAACCCGATACGGCAGAGTGGGCAGGATCTCTGGACGCCCACAGCAACCAGGGGTCCTTGTATCTCCAAGGGTTTATAGGCTCAGGTCTGACTCATTCCAGCTTTACAGTCACAGTGACCTTCCCATTAGGGTTCCATTACCAAAGGTCTATCGGAGAGAGAGGCGTATACCCAGGCTATTTATCCAGCTGCAGCCTCTTCTTATTAACTGCAGTGGATAAACAAGAGTGCAGCTTTGATAGCATTGGCGAGTCATGGGTGAATGCCTTTATTATAGCACAAAATGAATGCACATGTGTATAAACACATGACGCATAAAAAGAGTCCAAGATGCAAAACTATAATGTACAGTAACTGGCAATTGCAAGCATGTCCACCCCACCTCCTCTAAAAGGAAGCACCTCCCCACATCAACCAAAGGGCCCCTAAGTGTCTCTAATTAGTTGACTGGATCTAAAGAACCTTCTTCTATTTGACTAAAATGCTGCGTTACAATGGCATCACTAAGGGATGTACAGTAAACAAACTGAGGGGAGCTTAGACTCCTGGGTACACCAGCATTGTTTGATGTCTTTCTGTTTGACTAGGTGGCTTTTAGATGTAAGGTACTGATTAGTTCAAGTGTAGTCATCCTCCAGTACACTCACTGCCTCTGTTCCTGCGTTTGGTGTGTTTTTCCCAGCGAAGACCGGAAAATAAAGGAAGGCTGTCAGCTAATTTCAACTCAATTCACTTCCATTTACGTGGTCCCTGGAACCAATTTTACAAGGTAAGATCTGTGCTGTTGCGCCATGCTTCTAGAGGTCATGTGATAATCAGGAGGTAGCTTCCACCATGGTAATATCCCCATATAATATTATTTGCTATGCTGTGGGAGATAGTGGCAGCAAGCCAACAAAAGAGTGCTGGGCTTACTTTGTTTTTATGTATATATGTATCAAATCAACAAATCTATCTTCCCTGTATGCGATGAAATGCTTGAATCTCTTCTCAAACACCTTTTGGAACTATTTTGTTTGTGTATTGCTACACACTGCAGCCTGTTTCCATTATAGACAGTATAGGGGTGGCAATCAAAATAAAAAGGGTTATCGACAGTGTGATTTTAAATTAATTTATTTGGTATTGCATGTTAAAGTTTATTCAGGTGTGTTACGAGGTGATGGCTTGCTGTCAAATGTCTGACCATGGGACTTAACTTTACTAGAAAACAACTCATATATCCCTGTAGGATAAGATCCTTAATCTGTCCCTTTGATCAGAGTGTTTCTCCAGGGCCCACCTCAGAAGCTGGTAACAGTATCCAGGTCAGGGTTAAATGCAACTCATTCTTCTCTTTCATACTAAAGGCTGACTGACAGCCAGGAATGAGCAGCCTTCCCTGAACAAACCTCATCTACTTCCTTTTTTCCTGACCTTCAAACAGGAAGCTTGTGTTATTAGGTTAAGTAGCAGGGGCGGGACTAGAAAGTGAAGAAGTCATACTGGATCTCTAAATGACAAAACAAAAGTTCTGAATCCAATGTTGTCGTCTTGACACATGGAACAGTCAGAAATGATTGCAAATTGTGCAAGTTGTGTTGGCGCTTTATATTTGACAATGAAAGTTCCATTATGTTTAATTTAGAAATGCAAATTACTGTTTATGTTTGTTGTGATAGGCAAGTGACAGGAGTCTTGAATCTGAATGTGCTTCAAGCTCATTTTTGTAAATTGTAAATAGAAAGCCTCTGAGCTAAATAAGAACCAGTGCATATTATTATATCTCAAAGGCAGCAAGACAAATATTACAGGCATACAGCCGGGCTGGCATACACAAGATATGCAAAGCAGTGAGGTGCAAAACAAAAATGCAGTGTCGAACATGCGGCGCATATTTCAAATCAAATCACAACACTTGCGACAGCTAATCCTGTCCCTGCAAATAAAACTCCATACAGCGCTATCAATACTTAAGGCTCAGACCCCAAACTATGAACAAATATAAGCCTGTATTTATAATTAACATGCAACACTAAGCTTTTTATGCTGAAATAAACCTGAGAAGGTGAGAATTCACAATTTTCAAGAAACTGCTAAAACAAGAGAGCAGGAAGGAGAAGATAAGACATGTCCTTTTTATGTTATATATTTTTTGAAAATGACCTAATAAATAGTGTAACGTATCTGCTTTCCAATCTAAAAAGAGATATTATGCCCATTTGTATGACAGAAAATACAAAAACAGAAATATAGAATGGCTTCAAGATGGTCATAGGAAATTTGGCTGAATCTGAAAAAACCTAAGCAACACAAAACAATTTGATTTAAATTATTTTTAAGAGTCATATCCAAGTAACAAAGCATCTGTTTACCATCAGGTACTCTGCATAACTCTCTTCTCTTTATTTCTCAGTGAGAGCTACTAGGCAGATTGCTATTAATATTCCCCCAGGCACTAGGAGAGAAAAAAAGAGACTAATCACTCACAGGGTTGTCCTATGTCAAGGCTTTTATACCGTATCCCTGCTCAGAGTTTATTGATATTCACACTGAGGATCAATAGCATCATGTCTATCACTGACCAACATCTTAGAGATCTGAACACACAAACTCATTGACACCAGTCAAGCATTGTCTTGCCGTCTTTTTCCAACTAGCATCCAGGCTTGTCATGAACTTCGGCTCTGGAAATGGGATAGTTTACAGTAGATAGTAGCTGTGACACAACAA